>NC_133653.1:244689439-244907289 GCF_009905375.1 Apium graveolens | reverse complement strand
AAACAGGTCGACCACGGGCTGCATTAAATTCCCATGGTGTAATCGTTCCTCGCATGATCATATCTGCATCCAAAATTACTATAAATTCTGCATCAATTTTTGCATGATTCAGCCAATGCAGGACTGCAGCAGGTTTATTGATTGCTGGATACCTGATATGACAGAAAGAGGATCATGGTTTTATATTATTTGAATATGTTCTCAACATTCTTCCAAAGCTAGGAGAGATGAGTTTACATAATATGGAAGACGCTTAAATGCCAACAATCAACAATGTATCAAGACAAGGAAGATCAAGACTATATTATACACAGACTTGGTGTTACTAACATTAAAAAATGGTTCGCGTTTTTTTCATTTTACTATGACATAGGGCATAGTGTATACAGTAGTACATAGCTCTATGTCATGCATCTTAAAACATAGGCCTTGTATCTGTAGACAGTATCTATAGAAGGTAGTAATTTATATTACGGTTTTTCTCTTATGTGCCAATGGGCACATCATAAGCGCGGAAACTTATAATTTTAGTTCATCTTGATTGGTTCCTTTTTTATAATAGTATTGGACCCCCCTGCACACAAACTCCGCCAATCAAATTGGCCTAAAATCATTAGTTTCCGCGCTTATCATGTGCTCATGGGCACACAATAGAAAAACCGTTTATATAAATATTCAGAAGGCAGTTTCATCAAAATCCTTGCGTATTGTAAAAATGGCACTACATAACTGACGCCACCAAGTCGGGACAAGATTTAAAAAAGATCAGGATACCCAAAAAAACAAAATAAACAAGAAGATTTAGAACTAAACTACAATTTCAGACTTGACCTATGAAAGAGAAATGGATAGATAAGCAACAGGAATGTATAACTACCAATCGTTTGTTAGTGGATGCCGGCTCATAGATGGGACAAAATGTGTGGGGGCAAGGTCCAGGCCTTTATATTCTTTCAGGTCTTCATCAGTACAGCTGAGAAGTCTTGTTATATTTCCCGGTTGGCCACTCAGGTGGAAACTGTGAACAAGCCCAACAGTTTGCCAATCAAAATACGGGATACATTCGGTGGAAAATATGGTATGGATTTTTGGATGTGGCTTCTCAGGTTCATCTAAAACCTGATCTTGGACCTTAGTCTCCTTCATTTGTAGAGTTTGTGGAGTAAGATATTTCGGACGAGTAAGTTGAGAAAATGTGTTGCTATTCAAGAAGCTCAAGTATTTGGACCATTTTGGCTTAGGGCAACCATTTGCTGCATGCTGTAACAGTATACCTTCATTGAGAGTATTGATACATTCTATATTCATAAATAGACCCCTCCTTTTATTAGGGTCAGTTTCCATTGCTTTCACCTGCAGGTAGGCAGATTCATTTGTTATTTGTTTGTTGCATTTTTTATTAACCCTATAACATAATACAGTAATCTGCAGTTCATCACACATAACTTATCAAGGGTATAAAACTGTCAGTTGCAACTATTGATTAGAGCAATATATATGAAGAGCACACTGTGATATCCAATAAAAAATATTAATGTATGGTTATCATCCATTACTTAGCTCTTCATTGATATGATCACATTTTTCTCAGCTTATACGCAAATTTATCATATAGCTCTAAAATTGATGTAGGACCAGGGTTACGGATAGGGTAAAACAAGGTAATATGGGCCCTATCTCCGCAGAGAATCAGCAAGAAACACACAAAATCCGCAGATTTAATTCATAATCATTCAACTCTATCAAAAAAAGTGATTACATGTGTTTATAAAGTATTCCTGAGACTTGGTGAACAAGTAACATGGAGATTACGTAAAATCAACGATAAAAGGAAACAAATCGTTTTAATAATAACTCATACCTGTTAATTATCTACTACCATATATATATATATATATATATATATATATATATATATATATTTCTAGAATATTCCTAACTAGATAATATAATTACTAAATAAAAACGTACTTACACCTAAATAATACTATATACTAATTAACAACTAATTTAACTATATTATGTTCCACATCAAAAATCCCTAAGTATTAATTGTGTAGACCTTAACTGACCAATATTAACCACTTTGCATAGAATCAATATCTGGCAAGGTACTTGTATGAATCACCCTCTACTGTAATGGAGTTCATCTTACTTGACTAACATTAAAATTTTAGTTGTACCAATGGGTTACTCCAATATATAAGAAGTGTAAAAAGGTGATATCCAAAGAATCAAATACCTTTGTATGGTCATTATTCACTAATTACTTGTTTACAGCTTCAGTAATTTTTGCATCGCATAAAATGAATGTTTGGTAATCTATTCATATGAATCAGCCTCTGCAGCAAACTTACAATAATGATATTTGTATGGAAGTTGTCATGCACCCGAATAATTCAAAGTCATTAAAGGTTTATAAGAGGAAAAAGGGCAAAAGAGTAATTGAGGCAAACAGGGAAAATAATAATGTTTCAGGTGGTGACAGTCAACAGGGGAATGAGTCAAACAGGGGAATGAGTCAAGGGGTAAGAAGGGAATTGTACTTGAAAAAGAGGGGGATATGTAATTGAGGATAGGGCTGAGTAATCTTATCATCGATCAATTTTGTAATCTCTAAATTAGGGTTCTTAGGAGAGACGGGCCTCTCGAACGCCCCGATTTATCTTGTTCCATTTGTACTCTTTTAATCACCAGATCTATGTCAATCTAGCTCTATACAGTATAATTATTATCTCAATTCTGTTGTAGTTTGTTATTTCCGGAAGTGGTTCATTACAAATTGGTATCAGCGCAGACACATCCATGGGGCCGCCGACGGTCCCACAGAGGGTTGATTCGATTGAGGAGAAGATACACTGTTTAGAAGAGTTGATGAAGGAGTTAGTGGCGAAGGCTGTGGACAGAGCGATGGAGGCGATGCGTCCCTCTTTGATGGAGGCGTTAATGGAGAGACAGACCATGGCTGCGAAGAATATGGTTGCGGAGTTTGAAGCATTGTCTGGAAGGCTAGAAGGGAGAGTGAATCGGAGCCGGGAATATCATGATACCCTCATTAACACGATGAGGAATGACCAACTGAAATTTCAAACGGAAATGAAGTCGACCCTAACTGGATTCAAAGCTGCCTAGGCGTCGTTACACGATATGAAACCCAGTGTGAACCGAGGTGAGTTATTCAATACAAGCCCTAGTTCGAATTTGGGGATAAATGGTAAGTGGAATGGGGACAGCTTCGGAGGTGGATCAGGTCAAATCCCGAGTACGGGTCAAAGTAATTGACAAAGGAGGAGATGCTAGAAGCGGTAGTTATTGCTATGGAGGGGGATGCTTTGCGTTGGTTTTAATAGGAGAATAAAAGACATCCCATTAGGCGATGGGCAAATTTTAAAGAGTTTATACTGCGACAGTTTCGCTCATTCAGTGGTGGTTCACTTTACGAGCAATGGTTGTCTACCGTTCAAACTACGACGGTTAGTGAGTATCGTTGCCAATTTATTGGAACGGCAGGACCACTGGAGCGAGTGTCAGAGGATATGCTGATGGGACACTTTATTAATGGGCTGAGAGAGGATATAAAAGCATAAATTAGATTGATGAATACCATGTGTCTTGAGCAGGCAATGGAACAAGCCATGAGAGATGAGGAGAAGCTTCCCGTGACTAGCTCAAGGAGAATAAATTTTAGTACCTCTCGGTTTAGTAATTACTCCAGTTACAGAAAGGGAGTTAACTCGTTGGCCCTTATTTGTTAGCTCCTCCAACCAGTCCCCCACTATCTCACGCGTGGGGAAGCAGATTATCAGCAGAATCCCAGGCTTTAGTGATGTCACCTCCACACTCTAATTTAAGCCCACAGAACCACGGGGACGTGAAGAGATTAACTGAGAATGAATTACAGGAAAAGAGAGCGAAAAGGCTCTGTTATCGCTGTGACGCCAAATGGGCTGTTGGCCACAAATGTAAAAAAAGGGAGTTGAGTGTGATGCTGAAGGTGAAGGAGAGCCGGAAGGGGAGGAAAGTGAACCACCAGCATCACCAACTGAAGAAGTGTTAACTGAGGTGTCCTTGAATTCTGTGGTGGGAATCTCTAACCCGAAAACTATGAAGTTACGGGGGTTGATTGGGAATAAGGAGCTGATTGTAATGATCGACCCTGGCGCAACACATATTTTCCTCTCATTAGGGACAGTGACTGCGTTGGGAATACCAGTAGAAGGAACAGTTGGGTTTGGTGTGTCGTTGGGCAATGGAGAAGCTATACGTGGAGGAGTTTGTAGAAATGTCACTGTGCAGTTGGATGGAGGGTTGGAAGTAACTGAGGATTTCCTACCTTTAAAGCTCGGAAGTTCAGATGTGATCTTAGAAATTGCGTGGCTGGAAAAATTGGGTATGGTGCTCACAGATTGGAAGTCCCAAGTGATGAAGTTCAAGGTGAAAGGGGAGCCAATAACCTTGGCTGGGGATCCGTCATTGGTGCATTCGCAAATATCTTTGAAAGCGATGAGACGTACTTTGAAGAAGCAGGTATGTGGCTTTTGGGTTGAATTTAACAGTGTGGAGAAGCTGGTTGCAACCCAACAGAAAAGAGAGGGAGAGGATGTGGATAAACAGCCTGATTTTGTGCTCCCTATATTGCAGAAGTATAAGCGAGTATTTGAATTGCCCAAGGGGCTGCCTCCCTCGAGGAACCACGAACATGCTATCATCATGTAAGAGGGAAGTGACCCAGTTAGTGTAAGGCCTTATAGGTATCCCCAAAGCCAGAAAGCGGAGATTGAGAAATTGATAGGCAAAATGTTGGATGCAGTGATTATCAAGCCTTCGATAAGCCCGTTTTCAAGCCCTGTGTTGTTAGTAAAGAAGAAAGACGGGTCTTGGCGCTTTTGCGTGGATTATCGGGCTGTAAATAAAGAAACAGTCCTGGCCCGATACCCGTTATTGACGAATGGTTGGACGAACTCAATGGGGCCTCGGTATTTTCTAAGCTGGACCTTCGCTCCGGCTATCATCAGATTCTGGTCAGACCTTGTGACACACCCAAAACGGCTTTTCGCACACATGACGGGCATTACGAGTTCCTCGTCATGTTGTTTGGCTTAATGAATGCACCGGCCTCATTCCAATCGTTGTTGAACGATGTGTTATGTCCCTACTTGCGGAGGTTTGTACTTGTTTTCTTCGACGACATTCTAATATATAGTAAGTCACAAGCTGAGCACCAACACCACCTAACATTGGTATTTGATAAACTCCAAGAAAATCAATTGTTTGCAAATATTAAGAAGTGTGAGTTTGGCAAGGCTGTAATTGGTTATTTAGGCAATGTGATCTCGTGTAAGGGGGTTGAAGTGGATCAAACCAAGGTGAAGTCAATGTTGGAATGGCAGTCCCCTCGGAACTTGAAGGAATTGAGAGGGCAGACCCGTGGCATATTTCAGCAAACTATTTGGGTATGAGGGCTCAACAAAAATCAATATATGAGAAGGAGTTGATCGCTATCTGCACTGCCGTTATAAAATGTAAACCGTATTTGCTTGGACGACATTTTATTGTGCGGTGTGATCAACAGAGTTTGAGGTATCTCACAGAACAACGTGAAATCAATCCTGACTATCAAAAGTGGGTCACGAAATTGCTGGGTTTCGACTTTGAGATTCAGTACATAAGTGGTGCTTCGAATAGTGTGGCTGATGCACTCTCGAGGGAAACAGAGGGAGAGTTCATTTTAAATGCAATGGTAACCACACCGGTGATATCTTGGGAAAAGTTGGAGAGGGAGATTGTTGATGACAAGGTATTGCAATTACTGACAGATGATTTAATAACGGTTGCACGAGAACACCCAGGATATAGTATGGCATGCTATACTACAAAGGTCGATGTGTGATTCTTGCGATATCTATGTTCAGGGCATCCTTACTCAAGGAATATCATGATAGTGTGGTAGGGGGCCATGTAGGAGAATTGAAGACTTACTTACGGTTCGCTGTCGATTGGTATTGGGCCGGAATCAGAAAGGAAGTCACTAACTATATCAAGCAGTGTGCAATTTGCCAGCAAAATAAAGTGTCTCAACGATCTCCAGTCAGGCTGTTGGAGCCATTACCAATTCCTACACAGGTTTGGAGTGATATAAGTATGGACTTCGTCGAAGGTTTTCCAATGTCGCATGGTGTTAATGTTGTTTTAGTTGTAGTGGATAGATTGACAAAATATGCCCATTTTGTAGGGCTTAAACATCCTTTTGATGCCTTCAAGGTAGCTAGGGCTATAATTCAGGCCGAGCGAGCCGAGTTTAGAGCCGGGCGTAATTCGAGCCGAGATTAATCGAGTCGAGCCGAGCCAACTCGTTTAACTAATCGAGCCTAAACCTCTACCCGAACTCGACTCGTTTAATTTCACGAGTCGAGTCGAGCCGGATCGTTTAATTTTACACTTAATCGAGCTTAAAACTCTACCCGAACTCGGCTCATTTAATTTTACGAGTGGAGTAGAGCCGGCTCGGTTAATTAAACGAGCCGGAATTTCTGCCCGAACTCGGCTCGTTTTAACTAAACGAGCCGAGTCGAGCCCAGCCGCCCGGCTCGAATTACAGTCCTAAAGGTAGCAACAGTTTTTATTACGGAGGTGGTCCGTTTGCATGAGTTTCCCTCTAAATAATTCCTGATCGAGATCGTATATTTCTTAGCACGTTTTGGAGAGAATTGTTCAAATTACATGGGACGGCACTTAAGAAAAGCACGTCCTATCACCCCCAAACCGACGGACAGTCGAAGATCGTCAATAAAAGCTTGGAAACCTATTTGAGGTGCTTCAGTGACAATAAACCTACTTCATGGGCCAAGTGATTATATTGGACTGAATATTCTTATAATACATCCCCTCACACATCGACTAATATCAGTCTGTTTAAGGCATTATGGTCGGGATCCACCACATTTGGTGCAAATTCGAACTGGCCAAACCCCAGTGTGTAGCTTGGATGAACTACTTTAAGATAGAGAGATGCAATACTAGATGATCTTCGTTTCAATCTAATGAAGGCCCAGCAAATTATGAAAGCAGCTGCTGATCCTAAACGCCGGGAAGAATCATTCGAGATTGATGATCTGGTATATTTAAAATTGCAGCCATACCGCCAGGCGCCAACAGTCCTTGGCCCGAAGACCCATGAGAAACTTGCTGCCCGCTTCTATGGTCCATATCACATCATGAAAAAATAGGCAAGTTAGCCTACCAGCTGCGATTTCCAGAATCTGCAAAATCTATCCTGTGTTTCATGTGTCACAATTAAAACGTTCCCTTGGACAAACAGCTGTATCCCAGGAGCTTCCATTGCAGTTATCTAGTGAACTAGAATTGCTAGTGGAGCCTGAGTCAGTTCTTCAAGTACGACAAGTTAAGGTTGGTAATGCATTACGACTGGAAGCCTAGATCAAATGAAAAAATATACCAGCATTTGAAGCAACTTGGGAATACGTCCATATTTTGAACAACCAATTTCCTGCTTTTCACCTTGAGGACAAGGTGACTCTTTCGGGGGGGTATTGTCATGCACCCGAATAATTCAAAGTCATTAAAGGTTTATAAGAGGAAAAAGGGCAAAAGAGTAATTGAGGCAAATAGGGGAAATAATAATGTTTCAGGTGGTGACAGTCAACAGGGGAATGAGTCAAAGGGCAAGAAGGGAATTGTACTTGGAAAAGAGGGGATATGTGATTGAGGATAGGGCTGAGTAATCTTATCATCGATCAATTGTGTAATCTCTAAATTAGGGTTCTTAGGAGAGACGGGCCTCTCGAAGCCCCGATTTATCTTGTTCCATTTGTACTTTTTTAATCACCAGATCTATGCCAATCTAGCTCTATTCAGTATAATTATTATCTCAATTCTATTGTAGTTTGTTATTTCTGGAAATGGTTCATTACAGAAGTATAAATGAGAACTTCCATTATTCTTTGAATTTATGTTTTACTACAAAACCTTGATTTTCTTTTACATTTTTAATTTCATATTTGTTCATTTATCTTAATTTAAAATTAGTTCAGTCTACTTTACTTAAAGCATGATATCTAATAGTTATCTTTACTTCTTTCACTGTTGACCATTTCCCGTGTTTACACACTCACACCGCCACGCATGCATAATGTATGCCCATATTTGCAATAGAAGTTAAATTGGCTTTAGGTTAAATTTTAAAAGCCATGTTCAACTTAGCTTGAAGCGGTTCAGCCATTTTTTTTAGTGCAGCGACCTCAAGGTAAGCTATAAAATTTTGTAGTCAATATAACAAGTAAAACAAACTCAGAGATATAGGTTTATCTACAGGGATCAGTTTAGATAAAACCAAATGAGCAATGAGACATATTGAGACTGAGTGTGTCCATATAGCTAAATACAAAGTTCAATGATTTAAGTAAATAGGAAGTCTTTGTACCTCTCTAGGATAAGGAGGTTCAGGGAAAAGCCGTCCACAATCATAAACAATATTATCTTCATGGTGATCTAGTTTACTGAATGACCAATTGCCAACACTAAATGGCAGGCCATAATGTAGAAGAATGGGTTCAACGCCAGTCCGAGGAATGTAACCCGGGTATATCATCAAGTTATCATTAATCTTGTGGCGAAGCCCCACCTGAAAAATTTAGTGGACCATTCAAAGAAGATATTGCATACAAAGGAAGGTAAAGATACCAGGAAAGTGTGTTTTAATGGAAAAAATGGATATATGGTTACCTCAGCTGCACCAAAGGAGTATCCGTACATCTCACTGATCCACCCTTGCCCGTAAATGTCACCGGTTAAGTTTGTTGTCCAGTGAGCTCTATCTTCTCGTACTTCTTCTGTTTTAGAAAGCCACATTGGTGCCAAAGCTCGAAGATCATCTATGTGCATAGCTAGAAGCCCACCAACCTTATCACAGCGTTCAGGATGTTTAGTATGTAATTTAGCAAGAAGATTATTGCAGCCAACCAAGTACCTACAGAGGAAGTGCACATTTTAAGGACATGAATCATGATAAGGTTGCTAAGATAAAGATAGTCGTTTTCCTCTACTTTAATTACATTGATAATTACTTTATAATTTGTATGATATTTGATGGACCAAGGTGAACTTATGAAGATCTTAATTAGCTAAAAACATATAACTATTTAATTTAACATCCACAGCCTCAATTATAAGAAAAATAGTTTTATATAGGAGTAAAATGTAATTTTAGAATAATTTAATGCATTTATCTCCATGTACTTAAATATATAAAAATTAAAATACAATCAAGAATTCAAGATAAATTTTTGCCAAAATGTTAACCTTAAGAAGCGTATGAGCTACTAGACGGTTACAAAGTGATGCCAATAATAACCACTAAGATTACTTTAAATTAGAATAGGTTTAAATTAGAATAGGCTGGTAACAGCCGTCCCACACAGTGGCATATTGGGCAATTTATTCAGTTTATAAGCTTCACTAACATTACCAAATACACAGACTTTAATCTTTTGGTGGACCTGTGTGAGCTTGTGGACTATCCAAATTTTTGGATTTGGGAAAATGCATCGGGTATTTACATTTGAGCATGTGGACTATCAATTGTTGCATATTGGGAAAGTGCATTGGGTTTATATTATATGTGAACTTTTAGACTACCCAAATTGTTGCATTTGGGTATGTGCACTAGTTTATGCTATATTCAAATTCAGGATTAGATCGATTTTCAAAAAAGTATAAGAAACTCGAAATTTCACCGGGTTTGGTGGTATCATTCATTAATGGAAATGTCCAGCGGTGGGGACAAGAAACCAACCGATATTATTCGACAATAACCAGAGAGGCGTTAATCTAAGCTTATAAGCTCTTTGTTCGAGCCTAACAAAGACATCAAGAATTTATATGGAGGAGTTTTAACACTCCATCATGGTATGTGGAGCAATTTATTTAGTATATAACTTCAGTAACACTACAAAATACACCAAAAAATCATGATTTTCCGGGGGTCATTTTCCAAATACACAAACAAATCATGATCTTTTGGGGGTATGTGGTGGTCAATTCGTATATTACTCAAGTTGTTGCATTTGGGTCAGTGCACTAAGTTTATATGCTTGATTTGGACTCAGAATTAGACCCGACTTTAATAAGGACTCGAAATTTTAACAGGTTACGAATTTACGGAATTACTGAGATCTTAGCTAGGATTTCACAATAGAATTATAAAAATATACATAGCAACACTCTTAAAATGTACTGTACTTTTAAATCTTAAACATAAAAATTTTGGTAGTCGATCGTTCACTGATATTTAAGCTGCGTAAAGGCTGATTTATATTAAAAACCTATTCTAATGGGCCTAATATTTATAAAAACCTAATATTCTACTTTAAACACATCTTTAAATTCTACTTATCAAAAAACCTATTTTAACGGGTCTAATTACATTAAAACGCATCTTCTAATTCTACTTATTTTATATATTGTTTTTATTGGGCCTAAATATTTTTAAAATCAATCTTAATTAAATATCACATAACTATTTTAATTTAATCACATATTTAGAGCAAGTGAGCAACAGTATATATATAGGGAGGTGCTCAAATGAGAATCCATCTTAAAATAAGAACTGAGACTACATCCCAGCCCTCCAATATATAGTAACCCCTCTAAACTCAGCATTTTGTTTCTCTTTTCCTTCACTTTCCCGATCTGTCCTGTAATATCTGTTTTGTTTACCTCCCTGTCCCCCATCCACCATCACTCACCCATCGACGGCACTCTACTCTGATTATAACTCCGGCCATCAACCACCGCTTCTTTTTTACTTACATATATATATATATATACACACTCTCTCTCTGCCCATTCCGCTCTAGCTACTAGTTTTCACATCATCTTCCTCGAAACTGCATCATATCTTAGATTTGCAATTATGTTGTCGCTTACATTTCTTCCTAGATTTGAAATTGACTACGAATGCGACAAAAAAAAATCGTTGGAATTCTTGTGATACTTGTATACACAACATTCCTTTCTCCTCCTTTAACAGCAGTGTTGCTCACATATCTGATTTTTTTTGTGATTTATTGGTAATTAACGCTCAAATTTTTTGGTGATTTGTGTTAAATTTTTGGCGATTCTGCCTAAAATTAGGTGATTCTATATATGGTGATGTTAAATTATTAATATTTTTAGTTTTAATCTGGTGATTTCGAGGTGGTTGTGGTTAAAATTTCAGTGATGACTTGATTTTAGATTAGGCCGTGGTGGTAATAATATGATGGTGGTGTGGTGGTGCTAGTTGTGATGACGCAGTTGATTTTTGTGGTTCCGGTGTTTTTGGTGTTTGTGAAGATTAATAGTGATGATGGCGATGGTAGTTTGGTGATAATTGGATGTTAAAAGTTATATACCTTGCCGCATTGATATATTTCAGTGGTCATATAACTTGTCTGGCAGGAATGGAACAATAGTACTCACAAAGTGGGGCATCTAAGGCCAACAGTCTAAATGAAAATTAATATTAATCGCATGGTGAGGGAGAAATTATTTTCCTGTGCTGGTTTCAAACAGCATGTTGCAAGGGACCCTTCTCTAATTCCTCTGTTATATTAGTGAAAGATCTGTTAGTTCTTTGTATTGTTTCCTGGTTGCTAGTTCTTTCTTTGTTTGGCTGAGGCCTTTTCTTTTTTTTTTCTTGCGGGGTATGCCCCCTAGACTGTGTACTCTCTTGTTAGTTCTATTCATTTCGATTTAGCAAAAAAAACATTACTCAGAAGGTAGTAATTTATAACCATCTCAAACCTTTCCTCTTAGTAGCAGCAAGGCCTTGTGAACTTAACCTTTTTTCTAATTTTTTTCATATTTAATAATAGAGGAAATTAAATCAAACAATAAGAAACCCTTATTAGTGGATATGTCAAAGCACGCGACAATTAAATGCTGAATGTTGTTTCATCTGTAGTTTATTCGGCAAGTTTCCTGTGCGCTAATCATTGGACAGGAAATGCTATTCATAAATCCATGCAACATTGGTAAAAATAAAGCTGTTAAAACTTGACTAACAGCTAACATATTTCTTTGATAATTTCAGCAACTCTAGATGCTCACATTAAATGAGTTCCGGGAAGTGGCTTATGCCACTAATAATGTCCTCAACTATCTTTAGTAAGACGCTTATTGCTAAAAATGGGAGCTGATATGTGCACACCCTGATTTATTGGTGCACACCCATTTATTAAATGACCAAATTTATCCTCATTGAACATGAAAGTAGGTTTGAGTTAAATATATATATATATACACAAGGTTATTTTGGTCTGATATCAACAAAAGGTGTGCACCTATAAATCTAGGGTGCGCACGTATCAGCTCCTAACTATAGGAGCCTCTTAGCATAAAATCTAGCTACTTAACTAACCGTGACATTTATATATATTGCATGAGCTGCAAAGAAACAAAATATAAGTTTCCGTTTACCTGAACTTGGAAGGATTTACCAGAGAAATGAAGTAACACAAAGTATAAGGGATGTAGAATACTTCCAACTTTATACCCTATTAAGTATTAGCCAACCACCAATACCTAACATTCATTGCACGGGGTCTATATAATAGAAGTTAGATACTCCTGAAGAAACAGAGCTTTTAAGGTCATGAAGATGAAATTCACATGTGGTAAACATCTAAAAGTTTATTCTTGAGAAGGGAATTAACATCGTAGGTAAAAAAAAAAATCATTAAACTGTAATCATGCTCAGACAATCTTACACATAATTGTAAATAATGTATACTGGTGAGATTTCAAAGGTAGAAAAATATTTGGAAGACAGGTATAGATGAGAGGCAAGTATTACCCGTAATAAGCAGCAACAGGCCTCCCTTTCTCGGCGCCAAGTTCCCAGGGGATAATAGGTCCTCGAATGATCTGGTCAGCATCTAGAATGACCACCCAATCAACATTATGTGATTCTTCACTATGTTTAAGCCAGTGAACAATCCCAGCTGGTTTGTTGATTGCAGGATACCTGGTGAACACTTAATTTGTTACAACTCCGAATATTTGTGTCCATAAAAGATAATATATATTGGCATACTTGAAACAGAAAAAAAAACACAGGATGAAAAGGCATAATAATAATAATAATAACAATAATGATAGTACCAGTCTCCAGTCCTAGGATGCCTACTCATAGAAGGGACCAGAAAAGTAGGAGCCAAATCCATGCCTCTATATAAGTTTTTCTCATCATCAGTACAGCTGAGGAGACGGGTAATTGGGCCAGGCTGTTGGGCTTTGTTGTAACTATTCATTAGGCCCACAGTTTGCCAGTCGAAGTAGTTCTGACACTCGACGGAAAACAATGTGTGGATCCTCCTTCCTTTGGCGCCTTCTTCTTCTTCATCATCTTGAGCCTGAGCCTGGGCCTGAGCCGGGGCCCACCCAATGAAACCACCTAATAAAAACACACATACTAATATAAACACACGTAATTTAGCCATTACAGAAGACCCCTTGATTTCAAATGAGTATCGATCTGAATTTCATCTGGTTTGTTCAAAGGTCAATACACAACATTGGTTATTTTGTAATCTTGTTTTGGGGGTGGTGACAGACAGAGGAGATGGGAGGAATATAATTATTAAAATAATTGAAACAAACAAACTGATGTTTTATTAGTTTAAAAGTCAAACTTATTAATCTATCATGTGCGCGTGTACGTACGTACGTGTGTTTCATACTGGGATGAAAATGGACTTCCGATCTACCCATGTGAATCGGAGGCTAGCTAGGGCCTGCTTTCCTTACTAATTTTGGGCTCCCTTCCAAATTGATGATTAAAACTGTAAAAACAAATAAAAATTTTGATAAAATTTGATGGTGAAATTATTAATTAAATAAAAGACAGTTTTCTTTATAAAAGTAAAGGGAATCTGTTTTTAGGACAAAAACACTATTTACAAATAACTTTTAAATCATCAATATATCTATAGAAGAAGTCGATGTTATCTATACAGCGCCTTTTCTATTTTCGAATTTTCTCAATTTTTAAAATAAAAATTCATAAAATCTATTACAATTGTTTAAAACTTTTCTTTAAGTCAAAAAACTTCAAAGATTTACTAACAAAGGAAAAGTAAAAAATATATTATAATATTTTTCTAAATTTTCTCTCCAAGTCAAAAAAAAATTATCGTATTAATAAAAGATATAATCACCTTATATCCTTCTAAACTTTCTTTTTTAAGTCAAAAAAACTTCAAAAGGTTTACTAAATTTTAATATTTTAATATTAAAAACTTCAATAGGGCGAAAGTAAAAAGTATATTTTAATATTTTTCTGAACTTTCTCTTCAGGTCAAAAAGAATTAATTTTGCACAACAAGTCATAGGAAAATAAAAAAAAAATTATTATTATTTTCTAAACTTTCTCTTCAAGTTAAAAGAATGCTTCAAAATATTTACAAATAGAGTAAAAGTAAAAAAATTCCTTTTATATCTGTGTGTATGCATATGTATTGTTTCTGAATTAAACTCTTAATTTTATGATTATTTTGATTGTATGGTGTGATTGAAGTTGTGAATATGTGCATGTATATGTGTTGTTTCTTAAATAAACTCTTAATTTTAAAATTATTTTGATTGTATAGTGTGATTGAAGTTGTGAATGTACTTTATTTTGTGTTTTATGATTTATTTTTCAGCTTGCAAGAATACTTATTTACTTAGTTTTAATTACTACTTGCGCCTACAAGGTACAACGGAAGTGTTACTTGCTCCTAGAGTGGACAAGAGATGATTTTGTCTTAGTTTTTGTAACTTGTTGCGCCTCCAAGGAACTATGGACATGTTACTTGCGCAAGGGCTCTTTGTACCTAGTTTTTATACACATTTGCACTACCAAGGAGAGAATCAAGAGATGAATATTTAATTTGCCCTAGATTTTCATGTTACTTGCGCCTAATAGCATGTAGAGAGTGTTTTATCTTAAAATAATAAGCCAACTTGCGCCTACTAAATGTACAAGGGAGGCTACTTGTGCAAAGAGTGAACAAGGTACACTTTTGACTTAGTTTTTGATCTCATTTCTTTCTTAATGCTCCTACTAGGTCAAGACCACTTCTGGTACTTATTTTTTAGCCTTATTATAAGGTACTTGCTCCTACTAGGTAATAGAGTAGCCTTGGTGACTCCTACTACATGGTAGTGATCACTTTGACTTGGTTTTTGTAGAGTGCTTTAACCCTTAAACGGTCGCGTCTTCATGTCTTCTCTCCGAGTCTTCGTATAAACCATATAACCTTCATATTCAGATGTGAATCCTCACTTAACAATCCTTCTAATGATAGTACTTAGTTTCACTTCACGAAATTAACGTCTAGTATAATGGTCTGGTTCACAGACGACCAGTTCTGTTATCAGGCCTTCGTACTATAATATTTCCATATAACATTTTTAAGTCTTCTATCATATACAATCAACTTCACTTAGAATCTTTCAGGTCTTCACACTAATCCTAGTAACTGCTTCGTATGACTTCAACCCTATTCCTCCATTGCCTGAACATCTTAATAAAATTCATACAGACTTCTGTTGACGTCTTTTTCACTACAGATACCAAGATCATCATGTATATACCCAATAATCAATCTATATTGATTCCAGTTGAACATAGATTATTCGCAAGTCCTTTGTTCTATGTTGAGTTATTCAAAACAACATTGCTAAGAATAACATTCTGCTTCAATCTTGCTCAACAGATCATAAACAAGCAAATAATACGCAGTTCAATTAAATTGATGAATATCGTGAGTAGCTCCAAAATCCGAGGTATATAAGGTCGTTGTAAAGTACGGTTTACTAAACACTAGATTATAATCTGTTAGGTCACACACTGTAAAAGGGGGTTGAATATAGTGTTTACTACAATCAAATCGAATATAAGAACTCAAGTAACATAACACAGATTTTATTCAACACAATAAACTATGTTACAATATGGAACTGTCCTCTCTCAGTGATGAACAAATTATCACGAGAGCTGCTAGGGTTATATTGAATAATAACTTCGATTAAGATAACACATATAGTGTAAACCATATGCTTGTATTTATATACTACACATTTACAAGATAATGTTCTAATTGATATGGAATATAATTCTGCTTCCTAAAATATATCAACTAGTTATCTTTTCTTCCAAGTATTCTATTCTTCATAAAATTCTTTCTTCATGTATATTTCTTTCTGTCTTAGTCTCTATCTTCTTTCTTTTCAATCAGCCGCCTGCCTTATCTGAAAGTCTCCTTAAGTCCTGATATTATCTCCTGATAAATATCTTCTGATAATTTAAGTTCTGATAACTTAAGTTCTGATATCTTAAGTCCTGACTTCAGTATAAGTACTGATTTCTAGTTAAGGACTGATTTGTCCTGTTAAGTAAGATCTGAAAACTTAAACACAATCATATTAGACATGACATCACAAATATATCTAACAATCTCCCCCAACTTGTAAATTAGCATAATATACAAGTTCAACAGATATTTGATGATGTCAAAAACATTAAGTACAAATGCAAGAGAATTTGACTAGATTACTATAACTTACAGTCCTTTCAGCTTTACCATCTTTAACTTCTGATAACAGTTTCAGTCTGTATACACTTCAGAATTTAAGCAGTTGTAGATCTTTGACTTGGCTTCAATTTCTGATCTCTTTGATGTCAGGAGTTGTTCTAAGATAGTTCTTCAAAAGACATCTCTCAACATATTCAAGTTCATTGACCATCCTCCTTTTAGCATTTATCAATTCAGGTGTATCTTCACCAGTTTGAAAATAGCTGCTCTGAGATCATTTATCTTAGCTTTTCTTATCTCCTGATCTAGTCTGATCAGATGTGCCTTTCCAGACTCTAAATTGAATTCCACAACCTTATAACCCAGAAAAGTAGTTATGATCTTAGCAGAGTTAGGCTTCATTTCGACAATATCACCTTTATGATCTCTGTACTTGGGACAGTATGTGCTGTCAGACTTTACAGAATAAAGCTTCTTCTGTCTTTGAATTTGTGACTTTAAATAACCTGCAGCATTATCTGTTAATCTGTCTTTCACTTGAAGTAGGAATAGAACATGTTCCAGTTCCTCAAAATACTTCAGTGGTATAGCATTCTGCCTGATATGGTATAGAATTGAAGGAAACAGTATTCCCTCTGTCACATAGTTGATTGATGCTCAATAAATTGTGTTTGAGACCATCAACTAATGCAACTTCATCAATGATGACATTTTCTCTTGAAATCAAGCCATATCCTATAGTGAATCCTTTGCTGTCATCTTCAAAGGTTATGCTAGGGTCAGCTCTCTCCTTAAACTCTGTGAGCAGGGTGAAATCTCCTGTCATGTATCTTGAACAACCATTGTCCAAGTACCATAAATTCCTTCTTTGTCCCTGGTTGCTTGATGAACTAGTTTCATTTTCATCAGATTCATCCTGACTGGAATTGTCTTCATCCTCAGCAACTTGCTCTTTACCCTTACTTGATTCTGATTTGCTTGTGCCAACTTTGAGACTTGGCATTGTCTTCTCCTCATTCCTGGCTTCCATCTTCTCACAGTCAGCTACAAGAGCAACTGTTCCTCCTTTTTTCTTTCCCTTTTCCAACAGCTCATCCTGCTCCATTTCAAGTTCATAAGTCTTCAAAATTCCATATAATCTTTCAAGTGTGAAGTTCTTATAATCTTGAGAGTTTCTCAAAGAGACAGTCATGGGCTTCCATTCCTTTGGCAGAGACCTAAGAAATTTTAAGTTAGAATCCTTGACTTGGTACACTCTACCATACAGCTTCAATCCATTCAACAGTTTCTGAAACCTGTTGAAGGTATCATTTAATGATTCACCTTCTTCAAAGTGAAAATATTCATACTGTTGAATAAGAAGCTGCATTTTGTTCTCTCTGACCTGCTCAGTACCTTCACAGATGATTTGTACAGTGTCCCAAACTTCCTTTGCAGTTTGGCAATTGATGATATTGTCAAACATATCTTGATCTAAGCCATTAAACAAAATGTTCATGGCTCTCTTATCCTTGCGGATTTCTTCCATGTCTTCAATAGTCCATTCAGCTCTTGGCTTGGGAATAGACTGTCCAACAGCAACTGTTGTAGTAGCAGCTGTGGCTACCTTGTGAGGGATGTGAGGACCATTTTCAATACAGTTGATGTAGCTTTCATCTTGAGAAAGAAGATGTAAATGCATCTTCACTTTCCAGTGATGATAATTATCCTTTTCCAGGACTGGAATCTTTACACCAATATCCTTCCTATTCATGATGGTAACAGGAGAGTTCTTCTGTGCACTCATGATGTTAGCAGAATAGATCTTTAAACTCTTTATATGTTAAGAGCTTGCTCTGATACCAATTGTTATTCCCAGTGGACTAACAATGAGATTTACAGAAGGGGGGTTGAATGTAAATCTCAAAACTTTTTCAAGTTTTGAGCAGTTTGTAAGGCTAAGTGTTTGAGTGATCAAATGTGTGTGAATTGCTTGGAGCTGATGCAGACAGATATATATTCAAACATAAATGTAATGAACACAAAGAACTTAAAAACTTTTCTGGTGGATTTGTTGTTCCATCAGAGATGTGTTATTTCAGAAAATCTGTGATTTAAAATTAAATCACAGCTGCTTCCTAGTACAAACTAGATGATTTTCTCTCTTGATATTTCTAAACAGCTCAGGAAAAATTCACATCTAATTACTAGCTACTACTTGGTTTATATATCACCAAGTTTACAAGTGAAGACAAAGATAAAGTACAATAAGAAAATAGTTCTCCACTTGTTTCTATTCCATTTTTATCCAGTGTAATATGGAATTATCTGTTGACTTTCTATTTTGAACCAGACTAAAAACGGCTGCTTTTTCTGCTGTTCCTGAAATAGGTTACCACATCTCTGTCAATCCATGTGCCTCTGTCAGCTTTGTTAACTGTCACTATCAACTGCTATGAGACTGAGCATCCGTTGAAGCTTTCATCCGTTGATGGCTTTATCCGTTGATGCTCTAGCAGTTGAAGCTTTATCCGTTGAAGCACTTATCCGTTGATGGATATTATCCGTTGAAGCATTAGAGACATCCGTTGAAGCTTTGTTTCTTATCCGTTGAAGGTCTTCAATATCCGTTGACACTTCTTCACTTATACAAAATTACAAGGCATGAAATATTTACAATTAGCCCTCCTATTTGTACATCCATTAGTAGTCAACATGACTGATTATTTCCTAACAACATCTAAGAATTTCAGCTTGAAACCAGAGAGTGAAATGTGCTACAATACCAAACTTATTGCTAAGTAAGGCTACTCCTTCAACGGATAGCCAAGATGGTCTTATCCGTTGAGGCTACAAACACTAGATTTCTACTTAAGTGTTTTGCTTAACTTATCATCAAACTAATACACATATTTCTAACAATCTCCCCTTATTTATGTCTATTAGAACTGTAGGCATAAATTTGGGTTTAGCTTGATGATAACAAAATACTTAACAAATATATAAACTGTAACAAAGCAGAAATTCAAAAGTGCTACAAAAGTGTATATGCTGAGATGAAATTGAAGAAATACATTGTTTCCAAGGGTGATCCTTTAGCCTGAGCAAATTACTTTCTTTTCCTTTGATCCCTGGTTTTCTTTCCTAGCCTCCTGTCATTCTCCTCTATTTGAAGTTGAAGTTGTCTGTAGAATTCAGCTTCATCTTCTTCATTGATATCTAACTTAGACTGCATATCCTTGAGAGTTTCATTACTGGCAATCTTTAGCTGATCTTCAATTCTAAAAAATCTTCTGACTCCTTTGTTGTCTCTGAACTCCATCAACCAATGAGGTGATTTGTGAATTGTAATACCTCTCTCTTGAATGAGTAAAGTTCTAGGCAAGGCATTGGGCTCCCTCCAAGTTTTCCTTATGTTGGCAATCTTGTTGAGAATCTCAGTCCTGGCAGTCCTGGTAAAGCCAGAATCCTTTTGTATGGCTGAGTAGACTCTAATCAAGGTAGAGTAGCCTTCATTCAGAATTCTGTGAAGAGGCCATGTTCTTTCCCCAGCTCCTTTGTATTTGAACACTAGTCTTTCTGGTAGCTGTCTGTAGGCAGCTATTCCCCTTACATCCTCCAGCTCATCCAGATAGAGTTCAATGTCTGAAAATTCTTTTATGTCACAGATGTGAACATAATCATCTTTAGAGGTTTGAGGTTTAGGCTTAGACTTCTGTGTGAATTTGATTGAGGCTTTAGAGGGTGTTGATTTGATTCTTCTTTTCTGCATCTTTGATGGTGTAAAAGAGGTTAGGAAGGTGGGCAATTTGATGGTGTCCCAATCAATTGGTTCCTCCTTAGGAATGATTGGTTCACCATGAATGTTTATGAAGGGGTCAGGCACAATGGGTTCAGGAATAGAGGGTAGTGGTTTGGATATTGATTGGTTTTCTTCAGTCTCATCTACCATCTTTCTCTTTGCATTGACCTTCTTTCTATTCCCTTTTTGCCATTCTTCCTTACTTCTTTCCTCCATCTCAGTACCAACCATGTCCCCCATAGCTCTATCTTCACCTTTGTCTTCAATTTCTTTCTGTTCTTCAGCCTGACTTAACTTTAGCTATTTTTCAAGCTTTGCTTGTGCTCTTTTGTTAGCCTTTAGCTGTTTGGCTTCTTCCTTCAACCTCTTGGTTTCTTCCCTCTTGGCTATTGAGAATTTGGGATGTCCTTGCATCACATAGATGCTCTTTCCCTCTCTAAAGATAACAGCCATGTTCCTCCTTACAGCCTCATCCATGTTCTCTTTGAGCTTTATGATACTTCTACCCAGAAGCTTGTCTTCATCAGGCTTTGGAAGAGGAAAATCCACTCCTTTCATTTGAGCAAGGCTTAGAGGGTTCTTTGTAGAGTCCTTGTTGAAGCTGTTGTTGGGCTTGAGAACCATAGGTTGCAGATCTTTGGAAGAAGTTTCTCCATCCTTATGCCTCCCTACTGGCTTGAGTTCCATAATAATTGATTTCACTTTTGTGCTATGCTTCACATATTGTGATTGAGAAGTTGTAGAACCAAATATTAGTTGCATCTTTTCATCAATCTTCTTCCTTTGCTCTTTGACTTGCAATTCAGCTGCTGCTATCTGGATTAGATCAATTCCATCTAGCTTTCCTTTGACTTGAATTGGTGGAGAAGTTGTGATGACAGGAACTAGCACTTGAGAAATCTGAACTGTTGTAGATGGCTCTCCTTCCCCTTCCCATTTATTCTCCCCCTTTTTGTTATCATCAAGGGTAGGGGTCAAGCCTTGTGCTTTTTCCAGCTGCATGAGTAGATTTGTTTGAGTTTGTTGATTCTGAAGAATGGTGACCATAGAGTCTTCAATGATTTGAACCCTATCTTCCAATCTGGCCAGCCTCTTGTCAGCATCAGATGCTTTCCTCAGTCTCCCCAACAAATCTTGCATAGTACCATAGGGTATAACTGAATCCAATTTCTCAGCATTGTAGGATTTCAGATCTGCAATGTCCTGCTTGAGCTCATCCACACTTAGATTTTGCTGGTAATGCTGCAACTGCAAGAGATGCAGAGATTCTAGATGAGCTTGAAGAATTGCCTTGGTACCAGCATCTTGAGTCTCCTAAAAGGCCTTCTGAATTGTCATGACTTGTCTGACCAAAGTGACACCAAATTCTCCTGGTGTTGGTGATTTGGCCAGTGCCCATTCAGGAAGAGCAGGAGCAGAACTTGGGCCTTCTACTCCCCCTAAGTTCATGCTCTCATTCAAAGAATTAGAGTCATCATCATTAGAATTTACTCCAAATTCTTCAGATGGCTCACCAGCTTGAGAAGGCAGCCTGTTGACAGCAGCTTTGTCTCTGAGAAGAGATTCTGAAGTGTGTACAATGTGTAGTGTCTGTTCTGCCTCCACATTGCCCTGAGCAGCCAAAAATTGAAAGGCTGAAACAGGGTGAGTAAAAGTGTCAGCATCCAAGGAAATGTTAGCAATGACAACTTTGTAATGTTGCTGAAATTGTCTTTCCTTATATGCATCATCCACTTTCATTAACTCACTAGCAATGGCTGGATCCACCCTTATAGCTTCTGTACCTGCCTTTCTCTCAATTTCTCTCTGTTCTTGCATCAGGGGCTCCCCCTGGCTCACACACACCCTCACACCCTCACCTTCACCTTCTAAGGTGGCACTCCTCTCACTTACTTTTGCCATGCTGGAAGAAATAGCATACATTTGGTGACTCTCAACCTCTCCTTTTGCCTGGGAGCAACCCAGCCTCTCACTCAAAAAATCATTCCCTTCCCTCAAGCCTAAAAGTGATTGTACAGTTGCCATGTCCTCTACAGTTGGAATTGTTTCTGTTAAGTGTGTAGAGGCCATCAACGGATAGGGAGTATCCGTTGAAGTAGAAACTGATGGTATCAACGGATAACTGCTGTTAAGCTTATCCGTTGAAGAACAACCACTTGTCAACGGATGAGAGATATCCGTTGAAGAAGGAAATGATGTGGAGATAGAAAGTGACATAATTGTTGAATCTGTGTGGATTGATTTTAGATGAGGTAACACAGAATCTTCAACTACATCCGAAAGAATTGGCTGATGATCCAACAAATCATCAAAAGGATGATGATCATCAGGTTTTGAGTGGGGCTCCTCCCTGAGTTTTAATGAGGGAGAATCAGGAATTGATGTGAATATCATGTACACATCCAGAGAGGGTGTTGGAGAGCTTGATGAATGGTGTGTTTCTATATTAAGAGAATGGGGCTGTGATTCCACATTTGCTGGAATCACATCAAGCTGAATTTGAGAAGGCACAGATACTGGTGGATGTATCTGTGCTGTGTGTGTCCCTTGTGTGGAAACTAGGGTTTTGGCCTTCTTCTTCCTTGAAAAGGCTTTAATTGGTGAATGTGTAGCTTCAGTGTCCCTCCCTCTTTTGTTCTGTGTCCCTGGTTGGGGACTATTTTCAATAGTTACATCCTTTTGGGAGGATGCAACTAGGGATGTGCTGGACTCCTTTTGAACCACCACAGTCTTTTGAGAGACTGTGGCTTGGCTGGTTTGGGTACCACTCACCTCTCCCACCTTATCCTGGGGGGCTTTTTGATGTTCACCCCTCCCCTCACCACTCACACCCTGTTCACTCCCTTCAGGGTTTATGGTAGTTGTTATAACTGTTGTCTTTTGAGAAACAACAGAGGTAGGTTTCTTTGTCTTGACTTTGGAAACTTTAGATTTGGTGGCTTTGGTAGGAGCCTGTTTGGACAAAGACACAGGTTCCATAGCCACACTAGAAGGCAAAGAAACATCGGGGTTGGAAATAGTAGGAGTTATAGAAACATTTACCTCACTTACCTGTGGTGCATTCATGATTGGCAAGTATACCAATGGCACCTGGCTGTTGAGGTTCATTCTCAAAAGGTCTGCAAGGACCCTTTTCTCTTGTGCCCAGCATTTGAGTTTATTATTCTCATTGGATATAACCAAACCTTCAGCAACATGGTTAGCCAATAATATAAAGAATCTAGCAAAGTAGATGTTATGTGGTCTATTAGCTTTGTTGCCTAATCTGGAACCTAATTCTAGCATAACACAGTTGCTAAAATTAAAGTACCTATCAGAAACTAGCATATAGAGCATATTAACAAGAGATGAAGTGATAGCATCAAAATTGCTAATCTTCCCAGAGAAAACCTTAATAAAGGCATCTCCAAGAAAACTCCATTCTTTCCTAAGGCCTTTCCTTCTAATACTACCTAAACTAGCAGAATCAAAAGCATAGCCTATGGAATCTAGCATTGCAGAGACATCTTTATCAGTATGTGGTGTCATGGCATTATTCTCAGGCAACTTAAAGCAAGATTGTATATCATCACAATTAATGCAATAGTCCTTACCTTTGAGAGAGAAGGCAATAGTCATATCTGTGGAGTTGAACTCTGCAGTTGTCCAAATTTCCTCAATCACTTCACAGTAGATGGTTGGGGCTTCCAGCATTGCATAGCTCAGTTTGCAGTTCTTGATGAAGTCCATCATCTTGTGATAATCAGAATGGGCTTCATTCTTTTCAACCAAGACTATGAAATTATTCTTTTCATAAACAAATCCTGTTTGAGACATAATTTTGACTACTGGTGCCA
Organism: Apium graveolens; assembly: GCF_009905375.1. NCBI lineage: Eukaryota > Viridiplantae > Streptophyta > Magnoliopsida > Apiales > Apiaceae > Apium > Apium graveolens. Next base: position 244,883,095 of record NC_133653.1, on the reverse strand, counting down.
TTGTTGTGAGTAGAGGTTGCAGAGAAAAACTTGAGAATTGAGAGAGAAAGAGAATGATAATTGCAAGAAAGCGTAAAGTGAAAATAAGAATTCAATTGGGCTTTTATACTTTCTTGAATTAAAACATAAATAAAATAATTAAATGATACTTTTAAGTAAGTGACAGCCGTTCAGGAATAAATAAAACTGTAGAAATTCTGAAAACTACCGTAAATACAAATATATACAACACTGTATATCTGTATCAACGGTTGAGTAAAAGAATCAACGGCTGTGACTCACTGACGTGACACATCAACGGATAAGGTAAATAGTTATCCGTTGATGAACAACACCATTTTATCCATTGAAGGATAAAATTACCAGAAATGTATTTGTCTTTCAACGGATGACGAATATCCGTTGATAGAACAATTTTGGCTTTCAACGGATAGGGAATATCCGTTGACAGGATAAGTCTTGATTAAAGCCAACTTTGTTCTTGCAGCAAATTCATTTCAGGCTACAAGACAGATTACATAGATGACATAGATTATGAATAGTTAAGCATACCAAACTCACTTACTAATCTTGTGAATGTTGATTCATCAAGTGGCTTGGTAAATATGTCTGCAATCTGCTTTTCACTTGGAACAAAATGAAGTTCCACTGTACCTTTCATCACATGTTCCCTAATGAAGTGGTACTTGATATCAATGTGCTTGGTTCTTGAGTGTTGCACTGGATTTTCAGTAATGGCAATGGCAATTGTGTTGTCACAAAATATTGGAATTTTGTCAACAGTTATACCATAGTCAAATAACTGGTTCCTCATCCATAGTATTTGTGCACAACAACTACCAGCTGCAATGTACTCAGCTTCAGCTGTTGATGTGGAAACAGAATTCTGCTTCTTGCTGAACCATGATACAAGCTTGTTCCCTAGAAATTGACAGGTGCCTGTTGTGCTTTTCCTGTCTATTTTGCAACCTGCATAATCTGCATCTGAGTAGCCAATTAGATCAAAACCAGACTCTCTAGGGTACCAAATTCCTAGATTTGGAGTCCCCTTGAGATATCTGAAAATTCTTTTAATAGCCACTAAGTGAGATTCTTTAGGGTCAGCTTGAAATCTAGCACAGAGACAAGTAGAAAACATAATATCAGGTCTACTAGCAGTTAAATATAAAAGTGAGCCAACCATGCCTCTATAACTTGTAATATCCACAGACTTTTCAGCCTTGTTTAATTCAAGCTTAGTGGCAGTGGCCATGGGAGTTTTTGCAGGTGAACAATCCATTAAGTCAAACTTCTTTAAAAGATCATAAATATATTTAGTTTGACTAATGAAAATTCCACCACTAACTTGTTTAACTTGTAAACCAAGAAAGTAAGTTAGCTCTCCCATCATGCTCATTTCATATTTACTTTGCATTAATTTAGCAAACTTTTTACAAAGTTTATCATCTGTAGATCCAAATATAATATCATCTACATAAATTTGTACAAGTATCTTAGAGCCATTAACATTTCTAAAGAAGAGAGTTTTGTCAACAGTACCTCTTGTGAAGTGATTATCTAGAAGGAACTTTGACAAAGTCTCATACCAGGCTCTAGGTGCTTGCTTTAGTCCATAGAGTGCTTTCAACAGATAATACACATGGTCTGGAAAATTTGGATCTTCAACACCTGGAGGTTGGCTTACATAAACTTCTTCTTCCAATTCTCCATTTAGAAATGCACTCTTGACATCCATCTGATAGACTTTGAAATTGGCATTAGCTGCATAGGCTAGAAAGATTCTGATGGCTTCAAGTCTGGCAACTGGAGCAAATGTTTCATCAAAATCTATTCCCTCTTGTTGAGAATAGCCTTTGGCAACTAATCTGGCTTTATTCCTTATGACAATGCCATTTTCATCCATCTTGTTTCTGAATACCCATTTTGTGTCAATAGAACTCTTGTTCTTTGGCTTGGGTACCAGCTTCCATACTTTGTTCCTCTCAAATTGATTTAGCTCTTCTTGCATTGCTAAAATCCAATCTGGATCCAAAAGAGCTTCTTCCACTCGCTTAGGTTCGTCCTGTGATAGAAAACTACTATACAGACATTCATCTTGAGTAGCCCTTCTAGTTTGTACTTTTGATGTAGCATCACCAATGATCAGTTCAAAAGGATGATTCTTGGTCCATTTCCTTTGAGGTGGTAGATTAGCCCTTGATGAGGTTGCCTCAGTATTGTCATGATGTGAGATAGAATGTTGATTTGTTGAAACTCCCCCTGAGTTGCTGATCCTTTGAAAGGAATTGGGAGTTCTATTAACTGATGAGGTGAATTGATTATCCGTTGACAGACTGTGATCAACGGATGCTTCGTTATGAACTTCAACGGATGATGCACTTTGTCTTTCAACGGATGCTGCATTGCTTCTTTCAACGGAAGCTAAATTATTACTTTCAACGGATGCAGCATTCTGTGCATTATCCAAAGGCAGACTCTGGTTTCTTGTTGAGATGCCTTCTTCATCATTCTCATCTTCACTATCATCACAATATATCTCAATATTGTCAAATTTGAGTCCTTCATGATGTCCCTCATCTGTTAGTCCATCAATCTTTTTATCATCAAACACAACATGTACAGATTCCATGACAATGTTGGTTCTTAGATTGTAGACCCTATATGATTTTCCAGCAGAATAACCAACAAATATTCCTTCATCAGCCTTTGCATCAAACTTTCCTTTGTGATCAGATTGATTCCTTAAGATGTAGCATTTGCAACCAAAGACATGTAGAAAGTTTAAAGTTGGTTTTCTTCTCTTGAATAATTGATAGGGAGTCATGCATTTTGCTTGATTGATTAGAGAAATATTCTGAGTGTAACATGCACAGTTAACAGCCTCAGCCCAAAAATAAGTTGGGAGTTTTGACTCCTCAAGCATTGTCCTTGCAGCTTCAATTAGTGATCTGTTCTTCCTTTCCACCACACCATTTTGTTGTGGAGTTCTTCGAGCTGAGAACTCATGCATGATCCCATTTTCTTCACAGAACATCTTCATGGTTGAATTCTTGAACTCAGTTCCATTGTCACTCCTAATATTCCTTACTTTGAAATCACGATGATTGTTGACTTGCTTGATATGATTGATGATGATTTCACTAGCTTCATCCTTTGATCCAAGAAAATAAACCCATGAAAACTTTGAGAAATCATCTACAATCACTAGGCAGTATCTTTTCCTTGAAATTGACAATACATAGACTGGTCCAAAAAGATCCATGTGTAAAAGTTGCAATGGTTCATCAATTGCAGATTCAAGCTTCTTACTGAATGATACTTTCTTTTGCTTTCCTTTCTGACAAGCATCACACAGTCCATCCCTTTTGAATTCCACTAGAGGCATTCCTCTAACTAAGTCCTTTTTTACTAGATCATTCATTGTCTTGAAATTCAAATGGGACAGCTTCTTGTGCCATAGCCAACTTTCAACTGGACTTGCTTTGCTGAGAAGACAAGTAATGGATTCTGCATCTGTAGAGTTGAAATCAGCTAAGTACACATTCCCTTTTCTAACTCCAATTAGAACCACTTTATTGTCCTTTTTACTTGTGACAATACAGGCTTCAGAATTGAAGGAAGCAGTATTCCCTCTGTCACATAGTTGACTGATGCTCAATAAATTGTGTTTGAGACCATCAACCAATGCAACTTCATCAATGATGACATTTTCTCTTGAAATCAAGCCATATCCCATAGTGAATCCTTTGTTGTCATCTCCAAAGGTTATGTTAGGGCCAGCTCTCTCCTTAAACTCTGTGAGCAGGGTGAAATCTCATGTCATGTGTCTTGAACAACCACTGTCCAAGTACCATAGATTCCTTCTTTGTCTCTGGTTGCTTGATGAACTAGTTTCATTTTCATCATAATTAGCCATCAGGGTTAGGTTGACATATTCCACATCATCATCTTCGTTTGCCCCATCTGCTGCCCAATCATCTTGAGTGAGAAATGCTCTTTCCTTTTGTTTGAGCAAATCAAAATACTTCTTTTTGTAATCAACTTGCTCAAATTTCTTTTTCTCAGAATTTGGCTTCCTACACACTTGCAAAGTGTCCACTAATGCCACAGTTGTAACATTTGAACTTTGATTTGTCCACCATGTTTTTGTTTGGCTTAGTGAACTTTGTGTTTTTCCTGAACTTCATCTTTGCAAACCTCCTGGACAGAAAGGCCAAATGTTCTTCAATATCATCAGATTCATCCTGACTGGAATTGTCTTCATCCTCAGCAACTTGCTCTTTACCCTTGCTTGATTCTGATTTGCTTGTGCCAACTTTGAGACTTGGCATTATCTTCTCCTCATTCCTGGCTTCCATCTTCTCACAGTCAGCTACAAGAGCAACTGTTCCTCCTTTTTTCTTTCCCTTTTCCAACAGCTCATCCTGCTCCATTTCAAGTTCATAAGTCTTCAAAATTCCATATAATCTTTCAAGTGTGAAGTTCTTATAATCTTGAGAGTTTTTCAAAGAGACAGTCATGGGCTTCCATTCCTTTGGCAGAGACCTAAGAAATTTTAAGTTGGAATCCTTGACTTGGTACACTCTACCATACAACTTCAATCCATTCAACAGTTTCTGAAACCTGTTGAAGGTATCATTTAATAATTCACCTTCTTCAAAGTGAAAATATTCATACTGTTGAATAAGAAGCTGCATTTTGTTCTCTCTGACCTGCTCAGTACCTTCACAGATGATTTGTACAGTGTCCCAAACTTCCTTTGCAGTTTGGCAATTGATGACATTGTCAAACATATCTTGATCTAAGCCATTAAACAAAATGTTCATGGCTCTCTTATCCTTGCGGATTTCTTCCATGTCTTCAATAGTCCATTCTGCTCTTGGCTTGGGAATAGACTGTCCAACAGCAACTGTTGCAGTAGCAGCTGTGGCTACCTTGTGAGGGATGTGAGGACCATTTTCAATACAGTTGATGTAGCTTTCATCTTGAGAAAGAAGATGTAAATGCATCTTCACTTTCCAGTGATGATAATTATCCTTTTCCAGGACTGGAATCTTTACACCAATATCCTTCCTATTCATGATGGTAACAGGAGAGTTCTTCTGTGCACTCATGATGTTAGCAGAATAGATCTTTAAACTCTTTATATGTTAAGAGCTTGCTCTGATACCAATTGTTATTCCCAGTGGACTAACAATGAGATTTACAGAAGGGGGGTTGAATGTAAATCTCAAAACTTTTTCAAGTTTTGAGCAGTTTGTAAGGCTAAGTGTTTGAGTGATCAAATGTGTGTGAATTGCTTGGAGCTGATGCAGACAGATATATATTCAAACACAAATGTAATGAACACAAAGAACTTAAAAACTTTTCTGGTGGATTTGTTGTTCCACCAGAGATGTGTTATTTCAGAAAATCTGTGATTCAAAATTAAATCACAGCTGCTTCCTAGTACAAACTAGATGATTTTCTCTCTTGATATTTCTAAACAGCTCAGGGAAATTTCACATCTAATTACTAGCTACTACTTGGTTTATATATCACCAAGTTTACAAGTGAAGACAAAGATAAAGTATAATAAGAAAATAGTTCTCCACTTGTTTCTATTCCATTTTTATCCAGTGTAATATGGAATTATAAGCACTTATCCGTTGATGGATATTATCCGTTGAAGCATTAGAGACATCCATTGAAGCTTTGTTTCTTATCCGTGGAAGGTCTTCAATATCCGTTGACACTTTTTCACTTATACAAAATTATAAGGCATGAAATATTTACAATTAGCCCTCCTATTTGTACATCCATTAGTAGTCAACATGACTGATTATTTCCTAACAACATCTAAGAATTTCAGCTTGAAACCAGAGAGTGAAATGTGCTATAATACCAAACTTATTGCTAAGTAAGGCTACTCCTTCAACGGATAGCCAAGATGCTCTTATCCGTTGAGGCTACAAACACTAGATTTTTACTTAAGTGTTTTGCTTAACTTATCATCAAACTAATACACATATTCCTAACAATGTCAGAGGTTTCCTTTTCCTTATCTTCTGATATCAAGTCAACTTGAGCTATGTCAGAGGTTGCTTGCTTCACTGTCATATCAGAATTTACTACATCTTGACTCTGAACAACATGAGCCATGCCAGAGGTTGTTTGAAAAATCTTCTTTGAAATCAGAGTAAGAGTAGCATCTTCTTCATCATCAGTTATTTCTTCATCCATGACTGACATATAAACCTTTACAGGTCCATCAACTTTTTCTTTGCCCTTGGACCTTGGATCAATTTCCACTTGTGATTTGGCTTTGGTTGCCTCAGAATTTGTTCTTTCCTTTTTCACAATACCCTTAGGATTTGGAAATTTCTTTTCAACAACAGAAGCTTTAGATTTTGTCTTGACACCTTCTGCTTTGAGTCTAACTTCTTCTTCCTTTAGACTCTCAAAGTACATTCCTGGATTTTTTTAAGAAATAATTGCTTTGAAATTTCTTCATCAAGTTTCAGATGTTCACCAGAACTTATTCTTTTACCAGTATCATAACTTATCCTTCTCCCAGTATCAGAACTTGTTCTTGACTTGTAATTCTAGCTTTACTTGATGAAAATCCTTTGCCTTGACCTTGACCTCTACCCTTGTTAGAGTTTCCCTGGTCATCATTTCCATCATCCTTTCCCTTCAGTGTCTGAATAGATTTGCATTTTGACTTAATCACTTTCTCCCCCTTTTTGGCATCAGCAGGTAAAAGAAGAGAGACAAGCAATTCCACTGAGGATTGGATCTCACTGAGTTGAGTTTGCTGAGAAGCTTTATTCTTTAAAATTTCATCAATCTGGGTTTGTTGCTTCTTCTGAGTTTTCTCAATGTAAGCAATTCTGTCAAAGGCTGGCTTGAAAAATCTGTTCTTTTCAAGTTTCACATTCATATCTTGCTGGATCAAGGTTTCTTGAATTTTATTCACCTTGGCATGAGTTGTTGAGTGTTGACCCTGAAGGTGTCTAGTACTCAATGCAGTAACTCTCAGCTGTGCCTTGAAATCATCATTTAACAACATTTCATCAGCTTTTTCCAGATGCTCAACAAGAATCTTTTCAGAAGGAACAAAACTAACTGAGTTCCATTTCTTAGTCCACTCCTTTCGTCTAGGAGTTTCACTCCAAGGTACTTGTGCTTCCTTAACAAACTTCTTGATTAGATCAGCTTTATTAACTGTTTATTGAGGTGCATGTCCTGATGGACCAGCTGCATCAGCATTTAGATTGGTAGCAGCTTCACCAGTAGTTTCCTCATTGGCAGCATCAGAACTTGCAAATCCTGCAGTATCATCATCCTCTGATAAAATAGCAGTATGTGAGGCTATAGAGGCTTCAACATCATGCTCTAAATTCTGATCTTCAGCCAGGTTCTGATCAACATCCAAAATTGGTGTTGTTGGTGGAGTGAGTTGAATTGATGGAGCTTCCAAGTACAAAACCTCAGGCACAATCAAGTTATGAATATCAATTTCAGCACTTGTACTTGGGTCTGCAGTATGTACTTGTTCAATTATAGGTGACATAGGAGGTGTAGGTACTTTTTCTTGAGCAGTTTCTGGTTGTGCAGAAGGAAGTGATTCAATAACAATTGGTTCTGTTGGGATCAGAGATTCCTGACCCCCTTCCTTAGCTGCTTCCACATCTTCTGAATCTGACTCAACTATGTCCCTATGAGCTCTCTGTTTCTTTAATTTCTTCAAAAGTGGAGACACTGTAGGAGCTTTATCATCAGAAGTTAACTTTCTAAGCCTTTTGAGGGGCCTAGAACTTCCAGTTACAGTATCTTTCTGAGAAGAAACCTTCTCATCTTCTACAACAATAGGTTCTGATGTTTGAACCTGTTCCTTAGTTGTTTCCTCAAATCAACAGAATTTAATCAAAACATTCATCACAAAATAAAATTAAAAATCGATGAAGTAAAGATTAATAAATTGCAATTAAACATGCACAGTCACATAATTTGAGAAACAAAGAACAAATCTTGCAATTAAAGAAAATTTCATTGATATATCAGATGATTACATTTCATGAAATTACTGTGCGCATGCAGTTTTTCAAGATATACACGTTAACCACTAACCCATAATGATTATGACTGTTTTATCTCACATAAACCAATATTCTGTAAAAATATTATCGTTCAAGTAATGACCAAAAATAAACCAAGTAATAAATACTGACACATCAGCATCAGAACTTGATTATTATCAGGATTTAAAAGTCATCAGAATATGGCTCCTTACTCGAAAAGTGAATGTTTATTCATGTAATTCTTCACACAAATACTGATATGGTTACATCAGAACTTAATCATCAGAACTTCCATCAGAACTTGTCCTCAGAATTTATGCAACTGACACTTAAACTGTTCATCGAAAATAACATTTATCACCACAGTAATTTCCATCATTCATCTGGAGTGTAAGTGTGTGCATTAAGCTAAATATCAGATAAAGAGTAAAGTCTGATTCACTTCAGTACATCTTAGAAATAAGGCATAACTAAGAACTTTACTCAAAATCTATCATTATTCTGAAGCCTACTATTGAATGAGTTCATGCATGAGTCCACCTCAACTGTTTTGTGCTCATTTTATGCATCTTTTGAAATTCCATTTTACAGTGTCTTCTCAGTGTAAGTGAGTCACGACTGCGTATCAGAATTTATGCTGTTATCAGAGTATTTCTCCAGTAATCATAGAGTGTGAAAAGTCACCAAGAATTTATTTTTTTTGCTTTTCTAATGCATATTACTTAATACCAGCAATGCACCTGGGTCTTCCCTTCCATATTTTTACTCTAGATCTCAAAGGAGTACCTGATTTTTGTTTCTTTTCTTTTCTTTTTCTTTTGATAAGTGAGGCTTATCAGCACTTAGTACATCCATCAGATTTACTAACATCAGAGCTTAACAGATAAGAAGCACTATTCTAGTTTTTGACTTAGTAATAAGATACACAAAGTAAACTTCAACTAAGCTCAATATCAGAATTTGCTTGTGTTAAAAGATTTCCACATACACAATTACTTCATACATGGGATCTTTAGTATATAAAAGACTACTAGATCAGCATCTAGCACAGTTATCCTCATTGGATCGAATAGTCACAGAAACATTCATATCACTATCAGTGTTTAGAAATTCACATTAGACAACAATCAGCACTTAAGCAAATTTTAATTTAAGCACAAAATACACAAAGATAGTAATATCTGTAAATACTGATCATAAAGTCTGATGTATCAGAACATAAACTAGGCAGATTTAGAGAAAGAACCTGAAACCATTCCAAGTTCATTTACCAATCTTGTAAAAGTAGCTTCACACAGTGGTTTTGTGAAGATATCTGCTAGTTATTGATCTGTTGGAACAAAATTCAATTCCACTGTACCTTCATCCACATGTTCCCTTATGAAGTGGTACATAATGCTGATGTGCTTTGTCATTGAGTGTTGAACTGGATTACTTGTCATAGCAATAGCACTTTGATTATCACAGTAAATAGGGATTTTAGAAAATTCTAACCCATAATCTAGTAACGGATTCTTCATCTAAAGAATCTGTGCACAATAGCTTCCTACAGCAATGTATTATGCTTCTGCAGTTGATGTAGAAATTGACTTCTGTTTCTTGCTAAACCAAGAAACCAATCTGCCTCCAAGAAATTGGCAGCTTCCACTTGTGCTTTTCCTGTCAATTTTGCATCCTGCAAAATCTGCATCTGAGTAACTGTTAGGTCACACACACACTGTAGAGGGGGTGAATACAGTGAATAGTACACTCGAATCGAACTTTAAGAACTTAAGTAACAGAAAACAAACTTTATTGAAACAATAAACTCTGTTACAATATGGAACTGTTACCTCTCAGTGATGAACAAATATCACGAGAGCTGCTAGGGTTACAATGAATAATCTTTTCTAATAATGATAACACTTATAGTGTAAACCCTATGTCTGTGTTTATATACTACACAGTTACAAGATAATCGCTAATTGATATGGAATATAATTCTGCTTCCTAAAATATATCAATCAGATATCTTTTCTTCCAAGTATTCCATTCTTCACGGAATTCCTTCTTCATGCATATCTCTTCTTATGTTTATCTTAATCTTCTTTCCTTTAATCAGCTACTGTCCTTATCTGATTGTCCTTCAGCACTTAAGTTCTGATATCTATCTTCTGATGATTATCTCCTGATAATATAAGTACTGATATCCTTAAGTCCTGACTTCCAGTATAAGTACTGATCAACAATTAAGTACTGATTTATCCTGTTCACGTAAGATCTGAAAGCTAAACATAAAACATATTAGCCATGACATTATCAAATATATCTAACAATCTCCCCCAACTTGTAAATTAACAAAATATACAAGTTTAACAGATATTTGATGATGTCAAAAACATTAAGTACAAATGCATGAGAAAAAGACTAGATAACTACAACTTACAGTCCTTAAAGTTTTTACCAATTTCAACTTCTGATAACAACTTCAATCTGTATAAATATCAGAATTTAAGCAGTTGTAGATCTTTGACTTGGCTTCTTCATTTTCTGATCTCTCTGATGTCAGGAGTTGTTCTGAGATAGTTCTTCAACAAACATTTCTCAGCATATCTTAGTTCATCAATCATTCTCCTTTTAACACCTTTAAGCTCTGCAGTATCTTCACCAGTTTGAAAGATTACAGCTCTGAGATCATTAATCTTTGCTTTTCTTAACTCCTGATCTAGTCTTATGACATAAGCTTTTTCTGACTCAAGATTGAATTCAAGTCCCTTAATACCAAGATACGTTCTGATCTGTGCAGTATTAGGCTTCATATCAACAATATCACCATTGTGATCTCTGTACTTTGGAACATATCTGCTGTCAGACTTAACAGAATAAAGCCTTTTCTGTCTCTGAATCTGTTCTTTTAAGTAGTTTGCAGCAGTCTCTGTTATTCTGTCATCCACTTGAAGTAAGAAAAGTACATGCTCCAATTCTTCAAAATACTTCAAAGGAATGGCATTTTGTCTTATATGATAAACCCTACCATCTGTCATGAAATACAACATGATGTATTCTTTCAAGTAGGTATGGTAAACCATCTGTACAGATTCCAGTTGATTCAATCTCTCAGGAGTTGCTCCAATACCTGGTTCACTCAAGGAAGTTGGATCATTGGTAGTGTTGTGTACTCTTCTTTCATCAGCACTTCCCAATCCAGTTTTATCTCTAGCTTCCTTTCCAGTAACTACTCTTGCTTCAAAACCACTTGCAGTAGTCTTCAAAGATTGAGTCTGTTTTGCTTTAGTGAATCCTGGTAGGAGTGTCTTTGATCTATTTTCTGATATCAAGTTAACTTGAGCACTGTCAGAGGTTACTTGCTTCTTCTGAATATCAGAACTTACAATTTCTTGACTCTGAACAACTTGAGCCATGTCAGAGGTTGTTTTAAGAACTTTTCTTGTAGTCAGAGTAAGATCATCTTTTCCATCAGTAATTTCTTCTTCCTCAGGAGGTACATAAGGCTTGATAGGTTCACCAACCTTTTCTTTACCCTTGGATCTTGGATCTATCTGTGGTTGTGATCTAGCCAAAGTTGCTTCAGTATGTGTCCTTTCTTTGATCACAATGCCTTTAGGTTTTGGAAGTAACTTTTTACCAGAAGCTTCAGATTTAGATATGACTTTCTCTGATTTAAGTCTGGCTTCTTCTTCCTTTAAACTTTCCAAGTCCATTCCTGGATTTTCTTGAAGAAATAACTGTCTTGACATTTCCTCATCAAGATCTAGAAGTTCATCAGAACTTATCCTTTTACCAGCAGCAGAACTTATTCTTTTCCCAGTATCAGAACTTGTTCTGTGACTAGCTTGTCTTGATGTAAACCTTCTACCTTGACTATGACCACTACCCATTCCAGAGGTTCCTTGGTCATCTTTTCCATCATCCTTTCCTTGCAGTGTCTTGTTGGTTGTGCATTTGGACTTAATTACCTTCTCCCCCTTTTTGGCATCAGCAGGTAATAAAAGAGAGATAAGTAGTTCCACTGAGGTCTGGATTTCAGTAAGTTGCAATTGCTGAGAAGCTTGATTTGTCAGAATTTGATCAATCTGAGCTTGTTATTTCTCTTGAGTTTTCTCAATATAAGCAACCCTGTCAATGGTAGGTTGGAAGAACTTTTTCTTATCAATTTTCCAAACTTGTTCCTGTTTGATAAAGTTCTCCTGAATCTTGTGTAGCTCTGCATGAGTATTGGAATGAAGACCTTGTAGATGTTTAGTATTCAATGCAGTGACTCTAAGCTGGGTTTTAAAATCATCAGAATTTAACATTTCATCAGCTTTAGTCAGGTGCTCAGCAAGATGTAAAGCATTTGGAACACATGAAACTGAGTTCCATTCCTTAGTCCACTCCTGACCTGCAGGAGTTTCACTCCAAGGCACTGGTGCATCCCTGATAACAAACTCCTTTACCAGTTCAGACTTAGGAAGAGTCGGTGGAGGAGTAAGTCCTGAAGGACCTGCTTCATCAGCATCTACAGTTGTAGCAGCTTCACCAGTATCTCCAACATTTGCAGCATCAGAACTTAAAGAATCAGTATCTTCTGATAAGACAACAGTGTGAGTAGCAATGGAGGCTTCAGCATCTTCTAATTGCTGATCTAAGACTAAGTTCTGATCAACAGCCATATCCTGATGCTCACCTAAAATCTGATCATCAACATCTTGATGCAGAGAAGGTGTTGTTGATAACTCTGGAGCTTGAACAGCATCAGTAACAGGTGTTGTGGAAGGATTATTTGCTGTTGGAGCTTCTAAGAAAAGAATTGCAGGCACAACCAAGTTCTGAATATCAATTTCAGCACTTGTGCCTGGATCAACAAGAGACACAGATGGTGAGTTAGCCTTGTCAGATACAGCTTCCTGAGATGGAGTTGATGGAGAAGAAGTGACTGGAGCAAATTCCTTGCCTTGTGAGATCAGAGATTCCTGATCCCCTTCCTTAGCTGCTTCCTCCTCATCATCTGAAACTGGCCTTTGTGCCCTCTATTTCTTGTACTTCCTTGTTGATTTGGATTCCTTGGGAGTTTCAGGAACTATCATACGTCTAAGCCTCTTAAGAAGCCTAGAACCCCCAATGTCAGAATCCTTCTGAGAAGTTGCTTTCTCAGCTTCAATCACCACAGGTTCTGAAGAAGGAATCTGTTCCTCAGAATCTGATTCATCTCTCAAAGTAAACCTCCTCCTCTTTTGAGGTGTTTGAGGAACAGTTTTTGTTCTCTTTGGCTTAGAGGATGGAGACTTCACAGTAGGTGCTGAAGAAGAAGATTGAGCAGTCTGTGAAGTGGAGAGATAGGATTTGAGATAAGTTCTGAGGGTAGGTTGAGTAGAATGAGAGGTAGGTACTGAGGTTGATAGATTTTGGATGGTTGGAGGTGGTTGGATATCAGAGTAAACAGATCGATAGGTATCAGGATCAGCATTTACCAGGATCTGTTTTACAGACTTAGGAATCTGTAATGGTCTAACCACTTTCTTCTTAGTATCAGCATTTACCAGGTCATTAAAGTACCTTTTTGTAACCTTAAAAGGTGGGGTTTGAGTGCTGACTAAATGAGGTTCATCAGTACAGTAAGTGTAAATAAGTTGACAAAATCTAGCAAAATAAACAACATCTCTATCCTCTGTCATCCTATCCCCAATAAAACCAATTATTCCAGTTGCAAAATCAAAATGAGTTTGATGGATAATAGCATACCCTATGTGCTGACTCAGAATTGGGATAACATCAAAATTTGAACATTTGTTCCCAAAGGCTTTGGTGATGCAATCAAAGAGGAAACTCTATTCTCTTCTGATATTAGCCCGTTTCAACTGTCCAAGTTTCGTCAGACTCTTTTCATATCCCAATTCAGCCATGAACTCCCGAAGGGCTGAGTCCTCTGGAACTGAGAAAGTACAATCCTCTGGAAGATGTAAAGCCCTGCGTACTGTACCAGGAGTGACTACAAAAGATGAATCGCCCACTTGGAAGATAATACTGGGAGTTCCACGGTTACCACCATCATAAAAAATGCCAGTCCTCCAGAACCTCAGAACTTGTTGACTTAAAAATAATTCAGGCTGAGTTAAGGCGTACCCAACCTCACTATGTGCAAGAAGATCTTGCACAAAGTGCAATTCAGATGGAGCTTCAGCATGATCAAGAATTGCAGCATAGTTGTTTGGAACAAACTTAGCTCCATCAATGATTAAATCCTTTGGTGCCATGTGAAAAAAAAATTGAGAATTAAGTATGCCTGATAGGTGTTTGATATAATATCTGTATGAAAACAACGAAAATAGTAAAGTGAAGGAGAGTAAAAGTAAGAAGAGAGATAAAAGATGAAGAAATTAAAAAGATTAAAGAAATCTTCTCTCTGCTGTACTTATACAAAAAATATTACCGTTCGACACCTGTCAGACATGCAGTAATAACGGATAGTTACTGGGCTCGAGAAAACAGTAATCATTACTTACCCATTTGCCGAGTTTCAAGGAAAAACTGTTCCATTTATCAAGGGAAACAATTTTAATTCAAAATTTAACCCGTTATCACTGATTGAATTATTTGTCACTGCAACATTAATATTCTGAAAATAAATCATGTTAAAAAAGACCGAGATAATTTCGATGAATAAGTGCTGACAGATAATCAGAACTTAAATAAAAACAAAATTTAAATGGTCATCAGAATATCAATCAGGATTTATCAACACAAGATAAGATAACTCAGAGACAAAATCTTGAAGTAAAAACAGTTTTCATTAATATATCAAGTCAATACATTTATGAAATGGAAATTACATCAATACTTATACAAGATTTTCCCTAAGCTCCTAACCCTAACATCAACAGCTTTAGTCCTAGCTAAGAAGCCTGACAAAGCTGAGGATGAAGAAGAACAGGAAGTCATCTTCCTCTTCCTATCTTCGATGAACAAGATGGCGAGTCGTATGATTCGCTCTTGCTGACGGATAGCTTCCCGCCTTTCCTCCTCCAATCGCTCCAGATGGCGATGGTAGTCCATATAGAAGAACAGGAGGCGTGTCAGTACCTCCTGTGGGACAGAGTCCCATATCTCCTCAGGAATGGCTGTGACATGCCATTCCTGCTGCCAGTCGGCACAACTTAGCTCCATTGTGAAGGTTTGGTTGTTCAAAAATATGTTGTATCGAACCATTGTGTTTTTGATAGAAGAAGGAGGATAAGTGTGTGAGAAGAATATGATGGAAAGACTGATGTGAAGTGGTTGCTTATATAGGCAAGAGAATGCCAAGAGACGCAAAGATATTTAAGGCTGACAGGTAGAATTAATTCTACCTCGTCTCCCTAGACTTTGAAAAAGAATAACAGTCATTGGAAAGAGGAAGCATGGCTAGACCGCACAAGACACAAGAAACAGTGGACTGTTCAAATACGAATACCATTAATCCTAATCATAGTGACTATTAATCTTCCACTTCAACATATTCTAGTTCTAACTGAGACTGTTATCAAATTTTATTCACAGAGAAGCCAAGTAAAGGATTAGACTGAGAAATCAGAACTTAGACCTATACCAGAACTTAACAGTCATCAGAACATAATTTCTTAACTCGAAAAAGGAATGCCCATCTTAGTAAATACTCATACAAGTTCTGAGTTATGGACGTCAGGACTTAATCATCAGAACGTGTAACTTAGAACTTGTC
This sequence comes from Apium graveolens, assembly GCF_009905375.1. Classification (NCBI taxonomy): domain Eukaryota; kingdom Viridiplantae; phylum Streptophyta; class Magnoliopsida; order Apiales; family Apiaceae; genus Apium; species Apium graveolens. The sequence goes on along the minus strand of NC_133653.1, from coordinate 244,867,336 downwards.
CTCAGAATTTGTGCAATAATGACACAATGACTGTTTATCTAAAATAACATAGACCACCACAGAAATTTTCATCATTCAGATGGAGTGATTAGTGTGCGCATTAAGCTAAAAACAGATAAAGAGTAAAGTCTGATTCACTTCAGTACATCTTAGAAATAAGGCATAACTAAAATTTTGCTAAAGAGCTGTCATTGTCCTGAAACCTACTGAAGAATGAGTTTATACTTGAGTCCACCTCAACTGTTTTGTGCTAATTTTATGCATCTTTTGAAATTCTATTTTACAGTGGCTTCTCAGTGTAAGTGAGTCACGACTGTGTATCAGAATTTATGCTATTTTCAGAGTATTTCTCCAGTAATCATAGAGTGTGAAAAGTCATCAAGAAAATATTTAGCTTTTCTGATGCATATTTACTTAATACCAGCAATGCACTTGGGTCGTCCCTTCCATATTTTTACTCTAGATCTCAAAGGAGTACTTGATTTTAATCTTTGATCTTTTTGCTTTTTCTTTTGATAAGAGAGGTCTATCAGCACTTAGTACATTCAGCAGTTTTACTAGTATCAGAACTTAATAGATGAGTAACATTATTCTAATTTGTGACTTAGTAATAAGATATACAAAGTGAACTTAACTAAGCTCAGTTATCAGAATTTGCTAGTGTCATAAGATTTCCACTGAAATAATTACTTCTTCCATGGAATCATTTGTTTATTGAAGACTACTAGGTCAGTATCTAGCACAGTTATCCTCATAGGATTGAATAGGTACTAGAACAGATATATCACTTATCAGAGTTTAGAAACATATATCAGACAACAGTCAGTACTTAAAGACATTTATCAATTAAGCACAGAATACACAATGAGATTAATTCTGTAAATACTGAGCATAAAGTCTGATAACACAGAACAAGTCTAAGCAGATTTAGAGAAAGAACCTGAAACCATTCCAAGTTCATTTACCAATCTTGTAAAAGTAGCTTCACATAATGGTTTTGTGAAGATATCTGCCAACAGTTGATCTGTGGGAACAAAATGCAATTCCACTGTACCTTCATCCACATGTTCCCTGATGAAGTGGTACCTGATGCTGATGTGCTTTGTCATTGAGTGTTGAACTGGATTACCTGTCATAGCAATAGCACTTTGATTATCACAGTAAATAGGGATTTTGAAATATGTTAACCCATAATCCAGTAACTGATTCTTCATCCAAAGAATCTGTGCACAACAGCTTCCTGCAGCAATATACTCTGCTTCTGCAGTTGATGTGGAAATTGACTTTTGTTTCTTGCTGTACCAAGAAACCAATCTGCCTCCAAGAAATTGGCAGCTTCCACTTGTGCTTTTCCTGTCAATTTTGCAACCTGCAAAATCTGCATCTGAGTAGCCTATTAGTTTAAAATCTGATTCTCTAGGATACCATAATCCCAGAGCAGCTGTCCCTTTAAGATACTTAAAGATTCTTTTTACAGCTGTTAAGTGAGGTTCTCTTGGATCTGCTTGAAATCTTGCACAAAGATAGGTAGCATACATGATATCAGGTCTACTAGAAGTTAGATAGAGTAGAGAGCCAATCATACCTCTGTAGTCAGTAATATCTACTGATTTACCAGTATCCTTATCCAGTTTTGTTGCAGTGGCCATTGGAGTAGATGCACTTGAACAATCTTGCATTCCAAATTTCTTTAGCAGGTTTCTGGTGTACTTGGTTTGACAAATAAAAGTGCCTTCCTCATTCTGCTTGACTTGAAGGCCCAGAAAATAGCTAAGTTCCCCCATCATACTCATCTGATATCTTGACTGCATTAGTTTGGCAAACTTCTTGCAAAGTTTGTCATTTGTAGATCCAAAAATGATATCATCAACATAAATCTGGACCAGAAGTAAGTCCTTTCCATGGTTGAGGTAGAACAGTGTTTTGTCTATTGTCCTTCTGTTGAATCCACTTTCCAGAAGAAACTGAGCTAAAGTCTCATACCATGCTCTAGGAGCTTGCTTAAGTCCATAAAGTGCTTTGTCAAGTCTGTAGACATAGTCTGGATGTTTGGTATCTACAAAACATGGAGGTTGTTCAACATATACCTCTTCCTCCAATTCTCCATTTAGAAAAGCACTTTTCACATCCATTTGAAAGACAGTAAACTTTTTGTGAGCAGCATAAGCCAAAAATATCCTTATGGCTTCTAACCTAGCAACTGGTGCAAATGTTTCATCATAATCAATTCCCTCCTGTTGAGAATATCCTTTTGCAACCATCCTTGCCTTATTCCTTGTAATTATGCCATCACTGTCAGTTTTGTTTCTGAATACCCACTTTGTACCAACAACAGATCTATTCTTTGGTCTTGGTACTAGGGTCCAGACTTTGTTTCTTTCAAATTCATTTAACTCTTCCTGCATTGCTTGCACCCAATCAGCATCTTGAAGAGCTTCTTCCACTTTCTTTGGCTCAGTCTGAGAGAGAAAAGAATTATAAAGACACTCATTTGAAGTACCTTTTCTAGTTCTGACACCTGCATCAGGATTTCCAATTATCAAATCAGGTGTATGTGATTTTGTCCACTTCCTTGCAGATGGAAGGTTTTCTCTAGAACTGGATGCTCTCCCATGATCCATGCTATCTTCATTTTCATTTTCTGATGCTCCCCCTGAAACTATGCTCTCTGAGTTGGATTCTTCAGTATTTAGATTTTCAGCACTATCAGAACTTGGCTTATCAGAACTTGACGAATCAGAACTTGAAGAGCCAGATGTATGTTCGGATGTTTCTTGAGATGTGGTAGGATCTTGAGTATGCTCCCCCTGCATAGGTGCATCTTCCTTTAACGTAGTTACCACAGTTTCAATAACATCAGAGTTTAATCCATCAGAGTTTGCAGTATCAGGACTTAGACTGTCAGGATTTTCAGTATCAGAATATGAGTCTTCATTTTCAAATCTCAGCTGATCATGGTCAACGAAATCTTTAAGACCAGTGATCTTCTTGTCATCAAAAGAGACATTGATAGATTCTATGACCACTTTTGTTCTCAAATTATAGACTCTGAAGGCTTTTGTGGAAAGTGGATATCCAACAAAGATTTCTTCATCAGCTTTTAGGTCAAACTTTGATAGCTGTTCAGGATGAGTCTTGAGAACAAAACACTTGCATCCAAATACATGAAAATATTTCAGATTTGGCTTCTTTTTCTTCACCATCTCATATAATGTTTTTCCATGCTTGTTAATGAGTGTTGCATTTTGAGTAAAACAAGCAGTCTGCACAGCTTCAGCCCAGAAATAGGTTGGAAGCTTTGCTTCTTCATGCATTGTACGTGCAGCTTCAATGAGAGTTCTATTCTTCCTTTCAACAACTCCATTTTGCTGTGGAGTTCCAGGAGCAGAAAATTCCTGCTTTATTCCATGGCTTTTGCAGAACTCTTCCATTATCAAATTCTTGAACTCAGTGCCATTATCACTCCTTAAAATTTTCACAGAATCTTTGACCATTTTATCCAGCTGTTTGACATGATCAGTCAAGATAGATGCAGTTCCACTTTTTGTGTGCAAGAAATACACCCATGTGTATCTGGTGAACTCATCCACTATGACCAACGCATACTTCTTCTTTGCAATAGACATGACATTTACTGGACCAAATAAATCAACATGTATAAGATGATAAGGCTCAAGAATTGATAAATCAGTCTTGCTCTTGAATGAAGATTTTCTTTGTTTAGCTTTCTGACATGAATCACAAAGACCATCAGGAGCAAATACTGTGTTTGGCAATCCTCTCACAAGATCTTTCTTGACCAGTTCATTTATATTGTTGAAATTTAAATGAGAGAGTTTCTTATGCCAATTCCAGCTTTCTTCAATTGATGCTCTACTTAACTGACAAATTGCAGAGCCATCAGTACTTGTTGAAAGCTTAGCTTTATAAATGTTACCACGTCTGTATCCTTTTAGAACAACTTTGCCTTTAGATTTACTCACAACTTCACAGTGTTCTTCAAAGAAATCAACATGATAACCTCTGTCACAGATTTGACTTATACTCAGTAGGTTGTGTTTAAGTCCTGAGACCAGAGCTACTTGTTTAATTATGACATTTCCAAGATTGATATTGCCATATCCCAATGTTTTTCCAATGTTGCCATCTCCATAAGAAACACTTGGGTCAGCTTTCTCCACAAAGTCTGATAGCAGGGCCTTATTTCCAGTCATATGGCCTGAACATCCACTGTCCAGAACTAGAATATTTTTCCTGTTGCCCTGCAATCACAAAGACCACTAATTATTAGTTTTAAGGACCCAGACTTGCTTGGATCCTTTGGCCTTATTAAGTTTGTTAACATTTGCAGCGGATTTAGCATCAGAGTTTATGTTAACATTTTTCTTATCAGAATTTACATTATCAGACTTTGAATCAGAATTTACACTAGAAGGAACAATGGAAACTTTCTTCAAAGAAGGTTTTATTTGATAATAATCATAGTACAAACTATGATATTCCTTACAAGTATAAATGGAATGCCATAAACTACCACAATGAAAACAAGGATTTTGTGGTTTGTATCTAACAGACTGACTCTTAACTCCTGATTTTGAAGGTAAGGAGTTAATATTCTTATTTTTCCTGCAAAAAGAAGCCAGATGGTTAGAACTTCCACAGTTATGACATGTTTTCCTAGGAGCATCAGGAACAGGTTTATAATCATTGCTTTTATTCACACCTTCCTTTCCATTCCTATTTTTCCTAGGTGATTGTACCTTGTGTGCATTCTTGACATCTTTCAGCTTATGCTTAAGCTGCTTCTTTGTCATTAAGCCTATGTTTACTTCAGTTGTCTTTTCCTGTTTTAGTTTGTCAGAAGTTAATTCCTCTTTAACTTCTGATTTCTCATTATCAGACTTTACAGTTAGAAACTTAACAAGTTTTAACTTTGGCTTTTGCTTAACAACAGGCTTAATTTCTTCAGTTCCTTTATCATTCTTATTCTCTCCATAACCTAAGCCCTCTTTCCAATTTTCACTACTTAGCAAATTTTGAGTTGTTCTGCCGGAGTTAGTCCAAGTCCTGATTATCTCTCTTTCCTTTTCTAACTCAGTTTTTAGAGATTCATTCATTTTTAGCACTTCATCCCTAACATAAAAAACATCATCTCTATCCTTCTGAGTTTGATGGAACATGACTAACTCTTTTTCTAAGAATTCATTCCTTTTCTTAAATGCAAGATTTTCAGAAGTTAATCTTTCACATGTTAAAATTTGGTCTCTATAGCTAACAAACATGGTTTTAAGATATCTTCTCAACTCATTAATATCATCAGTATGAAAAGCATAAGTAGTCTGAGGTACCTTTGTTTCAGCAGCTTCAGAACTGCTCTCAACACTTTCTTTATCAGCATTTGCCATCAATGCATAGTTCTCCTCACTTTCAGAGTCTGAAGTGTCTGTCCAGCTTTTCTGCTTTGTGACAAGAGCCTTGCCTCTGTCACCCTTTACCTTCTTGCAGTCAGGAGATATGTGGCCTTTCTCACCACAGTTATAGCATTTAACATTGGTGTAATCTCCTCTGTCAGACTTTCCTCCTCTGCCTTCAGATCTTCTGAAATTCTTCTTATCAGAACTTATGCTTTTTCTGGAAAACTTCTTTCCCTTCCTAAACTTCCTGTATGCAATCTTGGTGATTCCTTTCACCATAAGAGCACACAGCTTCATCATCTCCTCATCAGCATCAGTCTCAGGCAAGCTTTCAGAATCTGAGTCATCATCACTCTCAGAACTTGATGACTCAGTATCAGACTTTATGAAAAGAGCTTTACCCTTGTCTTTCTTTGAGGAAGCTGCTTTGGGGAATTCTTCTTCAGCCTTAAGAGCAACTGTCTTTGACTTTCCTCCTTTCCTCTTGCTTCTTTGTTCCATCTCCAGCTCATGAGTCTTGAGCATTCCATAGATTTCGTCAAGAGTTGTTTCATCAAGATTGTAGTTGTCTCTTATTGTCGTTGCCTTCAAATCCCAGCATTCAGGAAGAGCTAACAGGAACTTAAGGTTTGAATCTTCAAGATCATACTCTTTATCAACCAATGACAAATCATTCAAAAGTTTGACAAATCTATCATATAAATCATTCAATGACTCATTAGTCTTTGAGTCAAAGTGTTCATACTCTTGAGTGAGTATTGTCTTCCTGTTCTTCTTAATTGTGTCAGTACCCTGACACCTTGTTTCTAGAGCATCCCATATCTCCTTAGCAGTCTTGCAGTTGATTACCCTGTTTGACATTACATTATCAATGGCACTATGCAGTAAGTGTCGTACCTTAGCATCCTTAGCAATTGATGCTATGTCCTCAGCAGTATAATCACTCTTCTCCTTTGGTACGGTCATTGCTGCTTCACCTGCAACTGCAACAGCGAGTTTGGTTGGTTTGTGAGGACCTTCCTTGATTCTATCCAGGTATTCTGGATCTGTTGCTTCCAGGAACATGGTCATCCTTACCTTCCATATGGGATATTCAGATGGTCTCAGTATGGGGACCCTGATGGTCTCATACCGACTCTGAATTTGTGTATTTGGTGGTTCCTCAGTTGTGGTAGGCTTAGTTGGAGTTTCTGTGTCCGACATGATTGTGTTTGGATCTTTAACTATATGTAAGTTAACAGATAGGCTCTGATACCAATTGTTAGGTCACACACACACTGTAGAGGGGGTGAATACAGTGAATAGTACACTCAAATCGAACTTTAAGAACTTAAGTAACAGAAAACAAACTTTATTGAAACAATAAACTCTGTTACAGTATGGAACTGTTACCTCTCAGTGATGAACAAATATCACGAGAGCTGCTAGGGTTACAATGAATAATCTTTTCTAATAATGATAACACTTATAGTGTAAACCCTATGTCTGTGTTTATATACTACACAGTTACAAGATAATCGCTAATTGATATGGAATATAATTCTGCTTCCTAAAATATATCAATCAGATATCTTTTCTTCCAAGTATTCCATTCTTCACAGAATTCCTTCTTCATGCATATCTCTTCTTATGTTTATCTCAATCTTCTTTCCTTTAATCAGCTACTGTCCTTATCTGATTGTCCTTCAGCACTTAAGTTCTGATATCTATCTTCTGATGATTATCTCCTGATAATATAAGTACTGATATCCTTAAGTCCTGACTTCCAGTATAAGTACTGATCAACAGTTAAGTACTGATTTATCCTGTTCACGTAAGATCTGAAAGCTAAACATAAAACATATTAGCCATGACATTATCAAATATATCTAACAGTAACCTATTAGCTTAAAGTCTGATTCTCTAGGATACCACAATCCCAAATCAGATGTACCCTTAAGGTACTTGAAAATTCTTTTCACAGCTTTTAAGTGAGGTTCTCTTGGATCTGCTTGAAATCTTGCACAAAGACAGGTAGCATACATGATATCAGGTCTACTTGCAGTTAGATAGAGTAGTGAACCAATCATACCTCTGTAATCAGTAATATCTACTGATTTACCAGTATCCTTATCCAACTTTGTTGCAGTGGCCATAAGAGTGGATGCATTTGTACAATCTTGCATTCCAAACTTTTTCAACAAATTTCTGGTGTACTTAGATTGACAAATAAAAGCTCCTTCTTCATTCTACTTGACTTGAAGGCCCAGAAAATAGTTAAGTTCTCCCATCATACTCATTTGATATCTTGACTGCATCAGCATGGCAAACTTCTTACAAAGTATGTCATTTGTAGAACCAAAAATGATATCATCAACATATATTTGCACCAAAAGTAAGTCATTTCCATGGTTGAGGTAGAATAGTGTTTTGTCAATAGTCCATCTGTTAAATCCACTTTCCAGAAGATACCGAGTTAAAGTCTCATACCATGCTCTTGGAGCTTGTTTAAGGCCATAAAGTGCTTTATCAAGCCTGTAGACATGATTAGGAAATTTGGGATCTACAAAGCCTGAAGGTTGTTCAAGATATACTTCCTCTTCCAATTCTCCATTAAGGAAAACACTTTTCATATCCATTTGAAAGACTTTAAACTTCTTGTGAGCAGCATAAGCCAAAAATATCCTTATGGCTTCCAATCTGGCAACTGGTGCAAATGTTTCATCATAATCAATTCCCTCCTGTTGAGAGTATCCTTTTGCAACCAGCCTTGCTTTATTCCTTGTAATTATGCCATCACTGTCAGTTTTGTTTTTGAACACCCACTTTGTACCAACAACAGACCTGTTCTTTGGTCTTGGCACTAGGGTCCAGACTTTATTTCTTTCAAATTCATTTAACTCTTCCTGCATTGCTTGCACCCAATCAGCATCTTGAAGAGTTTCTTCCACTTTCTTTGGTTCAGTCTGAGATAGAAAAGAATGATAGAGACATTCATTTGATGTAGTTATTCTAGTTCTGACACCTGCATCAGAATTTCCAATAATTAAGTCAGGTGTATGTGCTTTAGTCCACTTCCTTGCAGATGGAAGGTTATCTCTAGAACTGGATGCTCCCCCATAATCCATGTTGTCTCCATCAACATTTTCTGATGCTCCCCCTGAAATTATGCTCTCTGTGTTGGATCCTTCAGAATTTGAGTTTCCAGAAATATCAGAACATGAGTTTCCAGAATTATCAGAACTTGGCCCATCAGAACTTGAAGAGCCTGTTGTAGGTTCTGATGCTTCTTGAGATGTGGTTGTATCTTCAGTATGCTCCCCCTACACAGGTGCATCTTGCTCTGGTGTAGTCACCACAGTTTCAATAACATTAGAGTTTAATCCATCAGAGTTTATAATATCAGGATTAGACTGTCAGGATTTACAGAATCAGATTTTAACACTTCATTTTCGAATCTCAGCTGATCATGATCATTGAAATCTTCAAGTCCAGTAATCTTCTTATCATCAAAAGAGACATTGATAGATTCCATGATAACCCTTGTTCTTAAATTGTAGACTCTGAAGGCTTTTGTGGAAAGTGGATATACAACAAAAATTCCTTCATCAGCTTTTAGATCAAATTTGGATAGCTGTTCGGGATGAGTCTTAAGAATAAAACACTTGCATCCAAATACATGAAAATACTTCAGATTTGGATTTTTTTCTTCACCATATCATATGATGTCTTTCAATGCTTGTTAATGAGTGTAGCATTCTGAGTAAAACAAGCAGTCTGCACAGCTTCAGCCCAAAAGTAGGTTGGCAACTTTGCTTCTTCAAGCATAGTTCGTACAGCTTCAATAAGAGTTCTATTCTTTCTTTCAACAACTCCATTTTGCTGTAGAGTTCCAGGAGCAGAAAATTCCTACTTTATTCCATCTTTGTTGGCATAAGATCTAAATTGTAAAAGGAAATCAAAAGTTGGTATTTGCAGAACTCTCTCATGATCAAATTCTTGAACTTAGTGCCATTATCACTTCTTATGATCTTCACAGAATCTTTGACCAATTTATCCAGTTGCTTGACATGATCAATCAAGATAGATGCAGTTTCACTTTTTGTGTGCAAGAAATACACCCATGTGTATCTGGTGAACTCATCCACTATGACCATATCATATTTCTTCTTTGCAATAGACATGACATTCACTGGACCAAATAGATCAACATGTAGTAGGTGATAAGGCTCAAGAATTGATGATTCAGTCTTGCTCTTGAATGAAGATTTTCTTTGTTTTGCCTTCTGACATGAATCATAAAGGCCATCAGGAGCAAATACTGATTTTGGCAGTCTTCTCACAAGATCTTTCTTGACTAGTTCATTTATATTGTTAAAATTTAAATGAGAGAGTTTCTTGTACCAATCCCAGCTTTCTTCAATTGATATTCTACTCAACAGACAGATTGCAGAACCATCAGTACTTGTTGAAAGCTTGGCTTCATAAATGTTACCATGCCTGTATCCCTTCAGAACAACTTTGCCTGTAGATTTGTTTACAACTTCATAGTGTTCTTCAAAGAAATCCACATGTTAACCTCTGTCACAGATTTGACTAACACTCGGAAGATTGTGTTTAAGTCCTGAGACCAGAGTTGCTTTTTCAATGATGACATTCCCAAGATTGATATTGCCATATCCCAAAGTTTTTCCCATATTTCCATCTCCATAAGAAACACCTGGGCCAGCTTTCTCCATAAAGTCTGATAGCAGGGCTTTATTTCCAGTCATATGTCCTGAACATCCACTGTCCAGAACTAGGATATTCTTCCTGTTGCCCTGCAATCACAAAGACCACTAATGATTAGTTTTAAGGACCCAGACTTGCTTGGATCCTTTGGCCTTATTAAGTTTGTTAACATTTGCAACAGATTTAGCATCAGAGTTTATGTTAACAGTTTTCTTATCAGAATTTGCAATATCAGACTTTGCATCAGAACTTACACTAGAAGGAATAATGCTAACTTTCTTTACAGAAGGTTTTATTTGATAATAATCATTGTACAAACTATGATATTCTTTACAAGTATAAATGGAATGCCATAAACTACCACAATGAAAACAAGGATTTTGTGGCTTATATCTAACAGACTGACTCTTAACTCCTGACTTTGAGGGTAAGGAGTTTATGTTCTTATTCTTCTTGCAAAAAGAAGCCAGATGGTTAGAATTTCCACAGTTATGACATGTTTTTCTAGGAGCATTAGGAACAGGCTTATAATTGTTACTTTTGTTCACAACTTCCTTTCCATTCCTATTTTTCCTAGGTGGCTTTACCTTGTTTACATTTTTACCCTGTTTCAGTTTATGGTTAAGTTGCTTCTTAGTCATTAAACCTATGTTAACTTCAGTTGGCTTATCCTGTTTAGGTTTGTCAGAAGTTAATTTCTCCTTAACTTCTGATTTCTCAATATTAGTCTTTGCAGTTACAAACTTAACAGGATTTACCTTTGGTTTTTGTTTAACAACTATAGGCTCAGTTTCTACAGTTCCCTTACTGTTCTTATCATCTCCATAACCTAAGCCCTCTTTCCAGTTTCCACTACTAAGAATATCCTGAGTTGCTTTACCAGAGTTAGTCCAAGTCCTGATAATCTCTCTTTCCTTTTCTAACTCAGTTTTTAGAGATTCATTCATTTTTAGCACTTCATCCCTAACATAAAAGGCATAATCTCTATCTTCATGAGTTTGATGGAACATGACTAACTCTTTTTCTAAATAATCATTCCTCTTTTTATAAGCAAGATTTTCAGAAGTTAATCTTTCACATGTTAAAGTTTGACCTTTATAAGTAATGAACATGGTTTGAAGATATCTTCTCAACTCAGTAATATCATCAGTATGAAAGGCATAAGTAGTTTGAGGTACCTTTATGTCAGCAGTATCAGAACTGCTATCAGCATTTGCCATCAAGGCATAGTTTTCCTCACCCTCAGAATCTGAAGCATCTGACCAGCTTTTCTTCTTTATGACAAGAGCCTTGCCTTTGTCACTCTTCCCTGTTCTGCAATCAGGAGATATGTGGCCTTTCTCACCACAGTTGTAGCATTTAACATTTGAGTAATCTCCTCTGTCAGACTTTCCTCCTTTGCCTTCAGATTTTCTGAAACCTTTCTTATCAGAACTTGCACCTTTCCTGGAAAACTTCTTTCCTCTCCTGAATTTCCTGTATGCAATCTTTGTGATTCCTTTCACCATAAGAGCACACAGCTTTATTATCTCTTCATCAGGGTCCATCTCAGGTATACTTTCAGTTTCTGAGTCATCATCACTATCAGAACTTGATGATTCAGTATCAGACTTTGTGATGAGAGCCTTACCCTTGCCTTTCTTTGAGGCAGCAATTTTGGGACTTTCCTCAGCTACAAAGGCAACTGTCCTTGACTTTCTTCCATTCCTCTTGCTTCTTTGTTCCATCTCAAGTTCATGAGTCTTGAGCATCCCATAAATTTCATCAAGAGTTGTTTCATCAAGATTATAGTTGTCTCTTATTATTGTGGCCTTCAAATCCCATCTTTCAGGAAGAGCTAACAGGAATTTAAGATTTGAATCTTCAATATCATACTCTTTGTCAACTAGTGACAAATAATTCAAGAGTTTGACAAATCTGTCATATAAATCGGTTAATGACTCATCAGGCTTTGAGTCAAAGTGCTCATACTCTTGAGTGAGTATAGTCTTCCTGTTCTTCTTGATTAAATCAGTTCCCTGACACCTTGTTTCCAAAGTATCCCATATCTCTTTTGCAGTCTTGCATTGAATTACCCTGTTTGACATGACATTATCAATGGCACTATGCAGCAAGTGTCTTACCTTTGCATCCTTTGCAATCGATGAGATATCTTCAGCAGTGTAATCACTTTTCTCTTTTGGTACAGACTTTGCTGGCTGACCTGCAACTTCCACAAAGAGTTTGGTTGGCATATGTGGTCCTTCATTAATCCTATCAAGATATTCTAGATCTGTAGCTTCCAGAAACATACCCATCTTCACTTTCCATATGGAATACTCAGAAGTTTATAACATGGGAACTCTTATAGTCTCATATCGACTATGGGTTATGGTTTTTGGAGGTTCTTCAGTTTTGGTGGGCTTGGTTGGAGTTTCTGTTTTAAACATGATTGTTTTTAGATCTTAAACTGTATGTGTGTTAACAGATTGCTCTAATACCACTTGTTAGGTCACACACACTGTAGAAGGGGGTTGAATACAGTGTTTACTACAATCAAATCGAATATAAGAACTCAAGTAACATAACACATATTTTATTCAACACGATAAACTCTGTTACAATATGGAACTGTCCTCTCTCAGTGATCAACAAATTATCACGAGTGGTGCTAGGGTTATATTGAATAATAACTTCGATTAAGATAACACATATAGTGTAAACCCTATGCCTGTGTTTATATACTACACAGTTACAAGATAATGTTCTAATGGATATGGAATATAATTATGCTTCCTAAAATATATCAACTAGTTATCTTTTCTTCCAAGTATTCTAAACTTCATAGAATTCTTTCTTCATGCATATTTCTTTCTGTCTTAGTCTCGATCTTCTTTCCTTTCAATCAGCCGCCTTCCTTATCTGAAAGTCTCCTTAAGTCCTGATATTATCTCCTGATAAATATCTTCTGATAACTTAAGTTCTGATAACTTAAGTTCTGATATCTTAAGTCCTGACTTCAGTATAAGTACTGATTTCCAGTTAAGTACTGATTTGTCCTGTTAAGTAAGATCTGAAAACTTAAACACAAATCATATTAGACATGACATCACAAATATATCTAACATAATCAATTCCAATGGTCAAAATATCGTAAAGAGTGAGACGTTGAAAGTAAAATATTGATAAAATAAATATTTTATTTTATTTTATGTGATAAAAATAAATTTTATGCAAAAGAAAGAATAGCTAGAAATTGAGGGGTGTTTGATTCGAGACTGGTTAATAATAATCAAAAATGTTAAAAACAAGGATCTCAAAACTATGCAGAGGGGGGTGAATGACTAGTTCAAAAACTTTTGAGACTGTTTTCAAAACTGAAACTCGATTTGACAATTAATAATCTGTAAAAAAATGAAGCATGTAAAATAACGAAGGGTTTGGGTCAGTTTACCTTATATAAGATATAAAGGAATTATTGCTACAGTTCCAAGAAAAATGATGGTGTTTTTTTTAACTTCTTCTCAAGAACAAATTCTCAAGTTTGGCTCAGAGAGAGAAAAGATATTACAGGAAAATATGCTTTTTGTTTCGCACAATCTAAAGATGGGATGTGAACAATATAAAAAAACAATGTACTACAAGGTGTGCACACCCATTTACAGTAAGTTGTCCTATTCTGCAAGGTGACACGTTGTAGTTTTTGGGGACCACTTTATTCTATTAAATGTTCCTCATCTTTTGCTGTTTGTTTCTTTTTTTTCTTTCTCTCCGAGTTTAGTTGTAGGCTTGAAATATGTCCATGGACCACCTCCATGCACGATATGCTGTGTGATTTTGTTTCTTCAATACCGGTAATATGTACCTTCATTTGTCTTATTATGGAATGGCTTAGTAAAGGTATTGTGAACTTAGCTTTTTCTTGACTTCACTATACAGTTCACTTTGGACTTCTCAATTTAGAATAACATTGGACTTTACGGTATATCATTTTTATTGACTTCTCGGTGTAGCACAGATGTAGACTTCGCGATGTAGTGCAGATTTGAACATCACAATCTAGAACAAATTTATACTTCTCGACATAGACCAAATTTGAACTTCACGAGATAGCTGTGAACTGGACTTTACTACTTGGTTGTGATGGACTTTACTACATAGCTCTTTTAGACTTCACGATATTGGACTTAGAGAAAATTCTGTAATTTATTTACTCTAGGAGTCTTTTTTCTTCAATTTGATGCTTGAACAATCTTTATTAAACTTCTTCCAAATTGATTTATTCTATATCTATTATAAACATAATTGTTGCATAGAAATTCCAATCTCTTATATCATTATGAGGTGTCTAGAAGGAAAATAAGAAATGTACATAAGAAACCTATCACTAAACCAAATGATTAAATTCATTTGGCTATGTTAGATGACATTGTAACTTGAGTAGCCTTATTATGATGGTATATACATGTCATGCACCTAAGAATCTCCCCCAAAATGTGAGTAAGACCCTTAGACACAATTTCAAGTCTAGTAAAAAGCCTACCATACATAAAAGAGTATGCATATGAGAACTGTATGAATTTCAAGTATTATGTATTCACTTTGACATTAGAAAGACTTACATAATTTGATTTTTCCACCCTTATATCTCTGTGAGACTTAGACAGGCTTAGCACTAGTATTGATATAGTCTTTCAGTACTTTTTATCACTTCAAGTTCTTCCACATTTCTGAAGCTTGATTTCTTCTGCATTACTTCAATAAGGTGAATGCTCAATATTTTGTTGTCCTGATTCAAGTTCTTTAAATCTTGTGTTCTTGATCTCCAAGTGATTTTTTTTACTTCTTTACTCAAGGCTTTCAGAGGCTTCAAAAGATTCAGCATCATAGCCCATCTTTTTCTTCAACTTCAACACTCTCTTCTTTTTATTTCTCTCTCACTTTTAGTTCTGCCTTTTCTGACTTCCTTCTTGTTCTTTTACAACCGTTGCTTCATCTCCCCATTTATTCTCATATTTCTTCTTGTCATCTCTCCCTCTTAGGCTTGTTAGTAACTTTTGTAAAAGAGACCTCTTCAGGAATGTTGAGATGCTTCAGTATTTGAGAGAGTATCTGTTGTTGGTCTACTTGTTCATCTTTAATCCACTTAATTCCACTTGTTATTTCTTATTCTAAGGAACTTAGACTTCTTTAATCATTAAAGTTTCATCTTCAGATTGAGTGGCTCTAGTTTCTTTCCTGATTAATTATGACTTCAATCGGAGATAACTAATTTGAAAATTCAGAGTCTTAAATCTACTTTGAAATTTTCTCTCTTAGATTGATTTTAGAATCTTTGAAGATATGCTTCCTTAAGTAACTTTACCCTTAATCTTGTTTGCAAACTCTGATTACATCTTTGAGAAGAACAAATAAAGCTTCTGACTTTAGAGCTTGAATGACTTGTGAAATCTGGTGATGTTTGATGGACAAATATAAGGTTTAACTATTTTGGCCAACAAGCATCTCAGTTATTCACCCTTGACTATTAGAATCATTAAGATCTTCCTAATCACAGAGTCTCCAGTAAAAACTAGTGAAATCTCCATATTTGTGATGATATAATTAGATAATGCCTCAACATGCATTTCCTAACCATCAAAGTGTGGTATCTGAGTGGTGAACAAGATGTCATGCACCAACTCACTTAAATTTTTTGGCTCAGCAACTGAAAGGGAGTTGAAGATCAATTTATGTTTAAGGGAAGTTGTTTTTGACTGTTTAAGCACAACGTGGGATTTTGGAATTTATTTTGTAAAATTAGAAAATTTCAAACTAGGCTCACAAAGTAATGTCTCCTGTTCTGAAAGAGCATTTTAACTCACAAGAAGAATGATTTGTAGAAGATTAAAGATCTCTTGTGGTTATATGGATATGTACTTCATTTTCATGAAACTCTAGTAAACTAGAGGGGATTTGAATGCACCTTCCACATAGGTAGCATTCTCAAAACCTAGTTACTTTGAAAAGGGACCACCACATATATGGATTTCCTGTCTTTGATAAATCAAGAAAGTTTAACTTATTATCTCAACACTTTGAAAGTGCATCTTAGACAGTAGCTGTAACACCCCCAAATTCAAGGTCGGGAATTCGGGTCGTTACGATCACTTAATATTGACTAATAAATAATTAATCCTCTTTTCACATCATTACTCGACCTTTTAACCAAACTCACACACACACAGGTTATATGCTCAGAAACATTACTAAATTAATGTTAAAGTATTTAAGTTATTACAGACCAAAGGAAATTATCTCAAAAGAGTGAATGCCGAGAACAGCTCTACATGAGACTGACTCGGGTCACAAATAGTCTTGGTTCAAGTACTCAAAAGGAAACTATCTCTATTCGTCTACCTGAGGTGGCTGGTGGACGAACAGTCTACGGTACTCACGGGCGTCCCCTACCCGTTTGCGGGCAGTCATCCTGGTTCGGGCCATGCTGGTAATCAGTTGTGATATGATATTTATAAAAGCAAGAGTGAGCACTAATGCTCAGCAAGATATAGATATCCATTATCTCAATATAATCATTTAGGGAAAAACAACCATTAGGCATTGTATATCCAAGGTTTCTAAAAGTTTATATGCTTGTCAATTTTATGAAAAACTCAACTTTAACTGTATCAGTTTAATCGACTTATACTCGTACTCATTTTATCTCAAAATCTCAATATGATGCTTGAACCAAGATTCTCATATGGATGTGATATATGTACATCAACATCCTTATTTAAAACTCAGCCTTATCGGCCTTCTGTTGTAGGTTTCACAACAATTTATCCAAAGTGGAGGAAGGGACTATACTGGAATAAACCACGTACCGGTGATCAGCCGAATACGAAATTTTCTCTACTAGTAGAAGGAATACAAACCTAGCCGCCTTTGGGCTTATCAAGACATTACACGATGGTTACCCATTTCCGTGCAAGTCCGAAAGTCAATGGTCACAGAGACCACATAACTGTATACTGCGCCACTCCGCGCTTGGTCACTACCCGATACCTCTCCGTGCCGGGTAAGCCACATTCCAGTCCCAAAACAATTATATCATTTACATAAAATCCTTTATCGAAGGAATAGATCGTTCTCAGTTGACCTTTAAACAAGGTAATTTATCCGTCACTTTTATTACAATTGATTCTTGGGAGTTGTCGGAGTTTTGAATTTAAAATCGTTTTCTACCCTTAACCGTAGTAGAGTTTTACATATATTGTTCACTTGTTTTTCATTGAGCGAGGAAGCAAAACCTTCATGCTTCTAGACTAAGTTCCCTAAGGTTTTGATAAGTTTCAGATGATTGATCTCTTCCGAGAAATTTTGAATAATTTAGAAAGTATCCTTGGGAACTATGTCTATTTTTAAATGATTTTTTTTTAGGTACGTAATATTAAATATTTACGGTCTCATAATATTTTTAAGAAGGGTCCAATGAAATGATAAAACCTTAAGTACAAAATGTTTCTTAATAAGGTTCAATGAATTGATAAAAAACTTAATTAAATACTTAAGACGGGATTCGACATCTTATAATTATCCTTCGAATGGTTACATACGTTTTAGATAGAGTGAATTGATTTAAAAACTTTTCAATATCACTTTAAGTATTTTCCGGATATTTTAGTAACTCTTTAGGTATTACTTATAAATAAATAATCAAGTAGGATATCCCTTGAGTGAGTATTCGATTACCTCTTTTAGTTATAAATCAAATCTCAATCGTAAATCTTCGAATTCCGTCGGCTTTTACGTTCACTTATTTTCCTCGATAAACAAGAATATGATCTCGGATTCTCAAAATTCCACTATTCATTTTATGATGATCCCCATACGTATTACTTAATCAGCTCAAGTTACTATTCACAGAAGTTTTAAAATATTACAAAAATCAGGGTTTTTACAGTCTCCCCCCCTTAAAAGGATTCCGTCCCGAAATCAATCCACAAATAGATGGGGGTACTTTTCTTGCATGTGACTCTCTAATTCCCAAGTCGACTCCTCGACGTTGTGATGCCTCCATAAGACTCTGACTAGATTGACACTCTTGTTCCGGAGTACTTGCTCTTTTCGGTCAATGATTTCGACTGGCTGCTCAACATAGGACATATCTGGTTGAAGGTCTACTTGCTCATGCTCCACTATATGTTTGGCATCCGCATTATACTTCCTCAACATTGATACATGAAAAACATTATGGACCTGCTGAAGATTTGGAGGTAAAGCTAACTCGTATGCCACGGGTCCTATCCGTCTTAGAATCTCGAAAGGTCCAATATAACGGGGGCTCAGCTTCCCGTTCTTCCCAAATCTCATCAATCCTTTCCATGGTGACACTTTCAGAAACACCTGGTCACCCACTTCATACTCTCTGTCCTTCCGTGCCAGATCGGTGTATTTACGCTGTCGGTCTTGGGCTGCTGCTATACGTCCTCTGACTAATTGAACTATGTCCCTTGTCCTTTGCACCAAGTCGGGACCTAGTAACTTTATCTCACCTACTTCATCCCAATACAAGGGCGAACGGCACCTTCGGCTATACAACACCTCATATGGGGGCATTCCGATACTCGCATAATGACTGTTGTTGTAAGCAAACTCTATCAAAGACAGGTGTTCATCCCAAGAACCCTTAAAATCAATTACACACATTCTCAACATGTCCTCCAATGTCTGGATGGTTCGCTCACTTTGTCCATCTGTTTGTGGATGGTAAGCGGTGCTCATGTTTAGTTTGGTTCCTAGGCATTCCTGAAAGCTCCTCCAAAATCTGGAGTTGAATCGAGGATCTCGGTCAGATACGATAGCTACTGGTACTCCATGCCTTACCATAATTTCTTTAATGTATAGCTCCGCTAATCTATCCACTATGTAGGTTTCCTTGATTGGGAGAAAGTGCGCTGACTTGGTTAGTCGGTCTACAATTACCCATATTGCATCATGGTTAGTCTTAGTTCGGGGTAATCCTACCACAAAATCCATAGCTATCTGCTCCCATTTCCACATCGGAATTTCTAAGGGTTGCAAGAGTCCGCTTGGTCGCTGGTATTCTGCTTTACTCTCTGACATGTCATACACTTACTGACCCACTCTGCTATATCCTTCTTCATGTTAGGCCACCAGTAGTACTCCTTCAAATCTGGGGTACATTTTAGTGCTTCCTGGGTGGACCGTATATCTAGAGCTGTGTCCTTCCCGTAAAATTTTATCCTTTAATTCTTGGACGTTAGGGACCCATATCCTGTAGGCATGCCTCCTAATTCCTTTCTCGTCTGGGTCACACTTGGCCTCCTCTCCGCTTACCAGTTCCTTGTTCTCCCTCAACACTATTTCTTGGCATCGCCTAATCTTTTCCAGTAGCTCCGGTTGCATAACCATCTCATACAAACCTTCGGTCCCTGGCTCAGCGACCTTGACCTCAATCTCTAACTTGTCAAATTCTTTGATCAAATCCTCTTACGTGGTGATCCTTTTCAATCTTTCCTTACGACTAAGGGCATCGGCCACCACATTGGCCTTCCCCGGGTGATAAAGAATTTCACAGTCGTAGTCCTTAATCAATTCTAACCACCTTCTCTGCCTCATGTTTACCTCCTTCTGGGTGAAGATATATTTAAGACTCTTGTGGTCAGTATAAATCTCACACTTTTCTCCGTATAGGTAATGTTTCCACATTTTAAGGGCAAACACTATGGCGGCTAATTCTAAGTCATGGGTGGGGTACCTCACTTCATATTCCTTTAATTACCTGGATGCATAGGCAATCACCTTATCGTGCTGCATCAGCACACATCCCAAACCCTTATGGGACGCATCACTATAAATCACAAAGTTCCCTTTATCGTCTGGTAGGGCCAGCACGGGGCCGATACCAACCTTTTCTTCAATTCTTGGAAGCTCTCCTCACACTTCTCCGTCCAAATAAACTTTTCTGTTTTCCGAGTAAGTCTAGTCAACAGGCCTGCTATCTTGGTGAAATCCTTTACAAACCTTCGATAATACCCGGCCAGTCCAATAAAGCTTCTGACCTCGGTGGGGGTGGTTGGTTGTTCCCAATTAGTGACAGCTTCTATCTTTGCGGGGGGGCTATGAGAATTCATTCCTTACTAATCACATGACCCAAAAACTGAACTTCTTTCAACCAAAATTCACACTATGAGAATTTGGCATACAATTTTTCTTTCCGTAAGATTTCCAATACTATCCTGAGGTGTTCCGCATGTTCCTCCTCCGACCTAGAGTAAATTAGAATATCATCGATGAAGACTATCACGCATTCATCCAGATACTTCTTAAAGACTCTGTTCATCAGATCCATGAAAGCCGCGGGCGCGTTAGTCAAACCAAATGACATAACTAGGAACTCATAATGTCCGTACCTAGTGTGAAATGTAGTCTTAGGTATATCTTCCGGTTTGATCTTAAGTTGATGATAACCTGTCCAAAGGTCAATCTTGGAAAAACACGTTGCATCCTTTAGTTGGTCAAAGAGGTCATCTATTCTTGGCAATGGGTACTTGTTTTTAATGGTCAGCTTGTTCAGCTCTCGATAATCGATGCACAGTCTCATGCTGCTGTCCTTCTTCTTCACAAACAATACGGGGGCACCCCACGGGGACACACTTGGTCTAATCATTCCTTTATCCAATAGATCTTGCAGTTGATCAGCCAACTCTTTCATCTCGACGGGGGCCAAACGATACGGGGCCTTTGATACTGGTGCCGTGCTGGGAGCTAAATCAACGGCAAATTCTATCTCCCGATCCGGAGGTAGTCCGGGAAGATCCTTGGGAAATACATCCTCAAACTCGTTAATTACGGGTATGGTGTGGTACTCAGGGGTTTCTCATTTGGTATCCACCACGTGAGCCAAGTAGGCCTCACATCCTTGCCTTAAAAGTCTCTTGGTCTGCACCATAGTTAGAAATTTCTTGGTTTGCCGTTGCCCCTTAATTATTACACTCTTACCACTAGGTGTTTTCAATTTTACTTTCTTCCCCTCACAATCAATCTGGGCATGGTTTCTAGATAGCCAATCCATTCCTAATATCACATCAAACTCCCCTAGTCGAAAGGGAATTAAATCTACTGGGTATCTTACTCCACCTAATTCTAGGTTGCAGTTAGCATAAACTTGATTTACAGGGATAATCTCTTGATTAGCTATTTCCACTTGCATAGATTCTTTCAAAGGTTCCACTTTTAAGTTCAATGTTTCAGCAAATTCCTTAGACACGAAAGACTTAGTAGCTCCAGAATCAAATAGCACATTGGCGGAATTGGAGTTTAGGAGGAGCGTACCTGCTATAACATTGGTGTTCCTCACGACATCTTTCACAGTCATATTAAAGGTTCTGGCAGTCGGCACTCTGTTAGATGCAGCTACACTACCCCTTGAGCTAGCTGGGGCCACCGCAGGGTAGTCCTTCCTCATGTGTCCTGTCTTTCCGCACTGGAAACACTTAGCCGCTTCCTGGTTACAAGCTGTGGCGTAGTGCCCCACCTTACCACATTTAAAGCATGTCACTGGTTTCTGCATACATTGCCCAGAATGCTTCTTACCACAGCTCTTGCATTCTGGCAGAGGGGGTCGTGGTTGGCTATGATAAGACATTCTCGTCTGGTTCCCGCTCCGGGTCACACTCACGCCCCCTGATCCCCCGATCCCGTACTGCGGTTTGGTTGGGAGGCCATCCCCCTGAAAAACTTACTAGGGAAGCTTCCCCCTCCCACACTCCGTCTTTGACCATCAAACTTTCGCTTCTTAGTTTGCTTCATTTTCTAGCTCATTTCACTCCCTGCTTCAGCTATCGTGGCCTTCTGCACTAGGGTGGCATAGTCAGTTATCTCCAGAATTGCCAGCTTGTTCTTAATCCACTGCTTCAATCCCTGTTGAAATCTCTCAGCCTTTTGCTCTTCGGTGCCCACCAGCTGTGGCACAAACCTTGACAATTCTGTGAACTTAGCTTCATATTCCGCTACGCTCATATTTTCTTGTTTCAGCTCTAGGAACTTTCGCTGCATCTGAACCTCCATAAACTTCGGGACATACTTCTTTAAAAACAATTCAGTGAATCTTTCCCAAGTAACAATCCCTTGGGGCTCCATATTTTTCTTGGCTTCCCACCAATAGTTAGCCTCACCCTTTAAGAGATAAGTGGCAAAATTAGTCTTGTGGGCTTCTTTAGTGCCGATTCGCTCAAAGGTCTTTTCTACCTCTTTTAGCCAAGCCCTGGCCTGAACTGGGTCAGTAACACCGTGAAACTCTGGGGGCTTGACCGACTTGAAAGATTTAAATGCATTAGCCATGGCCTGCTGGGGTTGCTGGGGTGGTCATTGCTGCTGCAGGTTTTGCCTCAGAAGTTCTACAAACTGCTCCATAGGGTTTACTGGCATTTCCATCCCCTGAGTATCTTCAGCCTCTGACTCCTCATAGTCCTCATCATCATACTCATTTCGTTCTTCGTTAATTCTTAATGGTGGGGTCTGTGCTCGATGCCCTTGCTCATTATTACTACCCTGGCCGCCAGATGCAGCCGGGCGAGTTCTTGTTACTATTCTCCTTGGCAGCATTTTCCTGTTACATAAACTTATTTAGGTTGTTTCCACTTGCCAATTCTCATGCTTCCTGATTTATTATGACAGTATGTAATTATGCAGGTATAAAAGAAGATTAAACCACAATCTAGAAATCGCAACTAAACAACATGATAATTATACATAATTTGGCCATACACCGGGTCTAGGTACAACATACTGAATAATAAAAGCACAATCTGCCTTAATACAATAATCCTTAGATGGTGGCACTATCAAAGACAACAACCCAAAATAACTATCACAAAACAACTAAGTACCACCGCTGAGGAACAACAAACAACTACTAACAGTGTCCGCTAGCCATGAGCAACATCGTGAATCCGCCTCATAGCACGGACCACAACCCTGATAACCTCGCGCCTACTCACCAAGTCACGATGTGGGGATAAGCGGTGAATCCTACCGATGGTCCTCTGCTCTATGCGGCGAATGCTCCCGCACACGCGTCGGGCGCTGGGGTATTCTCGCCTGCCTCGGGCCTCTATCCTCATGTGCCGCTCGATGGAAAGCTGGTCCCTCAGCTTGGCAATACGGGCCTCAGCCGCTGTCAGATCAGTAGCATAGAGACCTACCACCCAGTCGTGAACTGCTAGGGATATGACTGGTAGGGGTGGTGGAAATGGGGAATTTGCAGGAGTCGTTGCCACACAGTGTAATATCCGGGATATATCGTGTAATTATTTTTGCTATTATATAATTATTATGTGTGTTCAGTATTTATTCTGTAAGCTAATTGTTAAGTGTTATCTGTACTTGAATATTCAAAAATAATATTAATTGATTATTTTAATTTTTATATGTCCAAAATAAAATATAGACAATTGTCATATCTTCCTAATTATTTTTATGTTGGTTTATGGATTTATAAGAATCATATGAAATTTCTAAAATCTTTTTCCGGGTAATTAAAATCTATTTTATAAAAACGGGAACCAACCGATATCAACCGTTGTTACGTTTTTGGAACCCGAAACTCTTTCGAGAACTCCTTCCTAACCTAATTGTAATATTCCGAGCATATTCCATGTTTCGACTTTTTCGATCCGGCGTACGGTTTGTCCTGCACGGGTCCCGGCGCAACATTTTCGATACAATATTCGTTTCGGTAAATCAATAAAACCCGTATTTTCGATAAACGGGAGCTTTTTATTAAACTATCCCAATTATCACTTCGTAATACGTGTAACCAGGCGCTGAGACCAAGACCGCAGTACAAATTGTACTGATTTGGATAATTATCCCGAAAACCGATACCGTTTGGATCAGTTTTTACAAATAAACGTACCGTTTTATATCCGGAATGATCCAACGGGATACAAATTTTCTGTAATTATAAATAGCCTTTTACCGTATTTTATTTCGTATCAAAATCATTTGCAGATAGTTAATTATATAATTTTCAGAGAAAAGCCCTAATTTCCTAAAACTGTTCTAAGAATCAAACAGCAAAATGAAGGCGTTACCGATCTCTGTTTTCAAAGCTTGAGTAACCAAAACGAAGGATTTGAAGTGTTCTATCAGATTCTGAGTTTTGTTTCACTGCAGAAATCAAGGTTATTTTTCTAAAAATTTATTTATTTTCGAATTTATTTTATTAAAAATATGAATTTTTGTTCGGATGATTGTTTGTATGATTTGATGATTGCATGTTGTAGAGCTTGTTTTCCTGATGATTTTCATATGTCATACGTCTGATTTGGAGTTCAATAACATGTTCAAATTTGAGTTTAATTTTTGAATTTCAAAATTAGGGTTTATAACCCGTATGAATATTCTTAATTGAAATTTGGGGGTTTCTTATTCTGTGATAGATTGATGTTGTGTTATAGTGGGTTGTGTTCTCTGTGAAATTTGCAATCTAGTCGTATAAGTTTCATGAACCAACGAGGTCTGTAGAGAAGGGAGTTGTGTTTTGAAGTTTTCCGATGTTCGCCGGAAACTGCAAAACTTCACGGCCAAATTCTGGCCAACTCAGGGATTGTTGGGTTGTTTTGATTGCATGGTTGTATTCCTGGTGTTGTGTAGATGTGATCTGGAGGTGTTGGTGGAGTGAGGACGCCGGGAACGTGTTCTCCGGCCACCTTTGTGTTTTCCGGCGACGGGGTGTAAAAATTACAATTTAGTACCCCAACTTTTGAAAACGATGCAGTTTGGCCCTATAGTTTCCAGAGTTTGCAAAAGTTGGATTCCTGTTTTAAAAATGTTTAAAAATCATATTTCCTATTTATTTTTATTATAAAAATTCATTTTTAAATTCTGAAAATTCTAAAAATTATTATTTTAATTCTGAAAATTATTTTTAATTCACAAATAAATCTAAATTAATTAGTTAATTAATTTTAGTTAATTTCTAATTGATTAATTAGTCAATTAATTCGAAAATTAATTGATTAATTGATTTAATTAATTATTAATTGATTTTAATTAATTATTTAATTAGATTTAATGATTTAAAAATTCTGAAAAATAGTTTCGAGCTTTAAAATATTATTCTAAATTATTTCCAAGGCTCGATAATTATTCTAAAATTATTTCGGAGCCAGAATGGGCCAACCGAACCCTGTTTATTAACCCGAAATTGATCCAACGACCCGTTTTAATTCCGAAAAATATTTTAAAAATCATTTTAAATACCAGAAAGCCTATTATTGACCCGAGACTTCTTTATAAATAATATATCATTGATTATGTGATGTATTATGTGCTATATGTGACTTGTTAATTGACTATCGGTCTATATATTCGGTATTTACTTGATTATTGCATAACTTTCAATCCGTTAATCGGATTTGGGTAAAACGAAGGGTAGATAGAAGTATGTGTTGAATAGAATTCCATGAGTAAATTATTGATAGATACTTATGATATGTGAGCAGAAGAGGCAAGACGTAGGAAAGGGAAACAGGTATTTGAGGAGTAAAACGGTTGTGATTGGAAGCGAGTGCAGTGTAGTAACCTAATACCATGCAAGTGTTCTAAACTTTCTCGAGATATTGTAGTACTTGATAATCTTGTGATATTGCAAGTGCTTTGAAGCACAGAAACCTAAATCCTGATTTCAGTTATTGTTCTTGAGCCATGAATCATATTCTTTCTAATCCATTGATTATTGTATACCCAAACAAGAACCACAAATCTACGATACTACTCCACAAATACATACAAACTAAATACCAGACGCTGAAATGAACTATTATATACTCAACCCATGGTATCTTATACTTTGAAAGACCAAATCCTTGAAACGTTGATTCCTTTGTTATCCAATTCTTTCATTACCCAGCATCCAAGCTTTTAAATTGCCTTATTGATCCTTACAAGGATTGAAACCCTTTCATTGTTAAACATTTATTGTTGTTAATGATTTCGGTTACTGCTTATTATTGCATATTCTGTTATTATGTTAGAATTAGATTGTTTTTATAAAATTGTGGACCAGATTCGTGGTCAGACCATATAATGGTCAAGTTAGGCCAATGTGTGCCTTGGATCTAGTAGTTAGAGCAATGCTGTGTGCCTTGCTCGAGGTTAGTGCGTGACTGATCAGCAGCCTAACCTTGGTTTTTAAATTAAAAATATAATATCCAATTCTAAATCATAATCCATTGTTCACTTGATATCATAAACATATTCACCCGATGATCATTATTCTCAGTTTTGTCATTGTGACTTGCTGAGCTAGTTAGCTCATTTGTTCGATGTTGTTTATATTCTTTCCAGTTAAAAAGGAACCAGTTGGTAAAGAGGATCCCCAGTCCAGCGTGAGAGCTAGGGGTTCAGGTTGAGAAAGCTGAGCTAGTAGGCTTCCTTTTGGAATAATTTAAGTTTGTAAAAGTTTGTAATAATGTTTAATACTCAGTTTGAATTTGAAATAGTGGGGATTTGAACGGTTTGTAATATATTAGCGTGTTTGGCTTGTGTGCATACTTTAACCTGTTGCGGTCCGTGGTGGTTGGTAAGTAGGGTCACTGCATATATTATTATTATCTTTATTATTGTTATAAGCAGGTTATAATTAAGGTGTGTGTGTGGACCCCAAACTTCTGACCCCAGTTTGGAGGGCGCCACAGGTTTGGTATCAGAGCTACAGGTTATAAGTCACTGACACAAGCTTAGGTTGACAAGAATGGGTAGAGGGATAGGATTAGAAGTAAGGTATAGGATGATAGAACGTCGAGAGGTTGAGTGTTATGGTATAACCAGTATTAGTATAGTTTGCGTCGTGGTACGAGATTCTTATATTATGATATAATTTCAGATAGCAGAGATGGCCGACTCTTTTATTCCCGTATCAGCTGATCACTCAGAGCCTTCAGTTGGAGCACCAGCATCGGATCCACGTCCTGTGATTCCACCAGCATTGGCTATTCTACCTCCACCGGTGTTGCAGCCCGTACCATTGCAGGCTATTCCACCTCCAGGCATGAGGCCACCTGTCAGAGGACCCCCACCAGCTGATTCAGATTCCACTGAGCATTAAGTAGCGAGTGCCCCATTCCAGTCTACATTGCCCCCAGTTCCTTATTACCGGTATGAGGCTCTTCTATTGGAGCGTGATTCCTTGTTGGCTCAGATTAGAGAGTTACAGCATATCATTAGGACTACAGATGTTGATCATGGTGTGAGGGAGCTTCGAGAGGAGATTCATGTGACACGGAGGGTTCTTGAGGCTAGGCTACATGGAGCTACACTACCTGGCAGAGACCCTGATGCACTGCTGGGCTGGGCTACTGAGGTGATGGAGGACTTCGAGAGGCTGGCAGGACCAGAGTTTCCTTGGAGCTGAGTTAGAAATTTTGAGATGGAGATGCTGAGCAGTGTTGTTATGGTTATGTAGTATGGACAGTAGTGTGTAGTGTGTATCAGAAGACTTTTGAGTTGTATTTATAGACTAGCGATGCTGATTAGTGAGTAGGTTGTTGTACCCTTTTTGCTTTTACTTTCGAAGCGTCTTTACGCTTGTATTACCTAAAACTTTTGATCTATATATCAGTACCTTTTCCTTTCCAACACTGTCATTTATTTATTGCACCAGTATATCCTGTGATACTATGTACCCTGTTTTCCATAACTGTTTATATTCTGTAAAGAAGCATGCAATTTACTTAGTTACAACTGTTTTCAAAAAGAGATATTTCTATTTCACAAAACTTTTCTTTTATACAAAGATTTGATTCAAAAGATAAATAAATTGATTGATTCTTTACAGAAAATGCCTCCCAGAAGAAATATCCGCACCAACACCCAGAATGAAGAAACCAACAACAACAACAATAACAACCAAAATGATATAAACCAGAATGTGAACCCAGGACCCATGGACCCAGCAATAGCCCAGATTCTTCAAATCTTGACCCAACAAACAGTTCACCTGGAACAACAACAGCAGAGACAGACCAATCCCCAGGTAACTTTCAAAACTTTTCAGGCAGTAAACCCACCAGAATTCAAGGGTTTCTTAGAGCCAATTGAAGCAAATGTGTGGTTAAAGGAAATAGAGAAGGCTTTTGCCTTGGTAAAAGTGAAAGAGGAGCAGAAGGTTGAATTTGCAAGTTACTATCTGAAGAATGAGGCCACCTATTGGTGGGAAATGGTGAAAACATTGGAAAGCACAGATGTTATTACTTGGGAAAGGTTTAAGGAATTGTTTTAGAAAAGTATTTTCCTCAGTTTGTTCAGGATCAAATGGAGCTGAAGTTTTTAGAATTAAAGCAAGGGAACATGTCGGTAACAGATTATGAGGGGAAGTTTGAGGAATTGTCAAGGTATGTGCCGTCGTATGTTGATACTGATAGAAAGAAAGCTAAGAGATTCCAGCAAGGCTTGAAGCCATGGATCAGAGGGAAGGTAGCTATTTTTGAATTGGATACCTATGCCGGGGTTGTACAGAAAGCTATGATCGCAGAGACAGAGAGTGAGATGTTCCAGAAAGAAAAGGAAAGCAAGAAAAGGAAAGTTGAGGGAAGTGAGGGTTAGTCACAAACAGGGAAGTTTCCAAATTTTAAGAAGGGCAAGTTTCAGCCAGGGAGAAATTTTAATTTCAGGAGACAAAATGTAGGAGACGGAGGCCAGGGCAATCATTCAGCTAATGTGAATCAGCCGAATCAGTTGAGATTAACTTTTCCATATTGTCAAGTATGTGGAAAGAAGCATGGAGGAGTTTGTAACAAGTTGAATGTGGTATATTTTAAATGCAACCAGAAAGGGCACTACTCGAGGGAGTGCCGAAATCAGCCAGCAAGAGAGCCAGCGAATAAGGATCAGCCTATCCGGAATCCAGCAGTGAAAGTTCCAGTCATTGGATTTACATGCTTTAAATGTGGGAAGCCAGGACATATGGCCAGGGATTGCAAGACACCAGCCCCAGTCAGTAATGCATTAAGGATTATGGGATCTACCCCAACAGTGAATGAGTCTCCGAGGGCTAGAGTTTTTGACATGTCGGTGAAGGATGCGATCCAGGATACGGATGTCGTGGCAGGTACGCTTAATGTGAACTCTTTATGTGCCAAAGTGTTAATAGATTCGGGAGCAACTCGATCGTTTGTTTCACAAGATTTTGTTAGTAAGTTAAATTGTCCAGTTGGGTATTTAAATGAAATAATGACTGTGGAATTAGCAAATCAAGAACGTGTAACTGTTAACCAAGTTTGTGGGAATTGTGAGATTGAGATTTCTGGTGGTAAGTTTTGTGTAGATTTGATACCGTTTAAGTTAGGAGAATTTGACGTTATATTAGGAATGGATTGGTTATCTAAGCATGATGCTCAGATAGATTGTCGAAATAAGAAAGTAATGGTGAAAACGCCAGACGAAAGAATAGTAACGTTCAAGGGACAGAAGCAGGTAAAGAAGTTCTTAACGATGATTCAAGCCAAGAAGTTACTACGACAAGGATGTGAGCATTTCATAGCATATGTGATCGACAGATTTCAGGAGCCAGCAAAACTTGAAGATATTCCAGTTGTAAATGAATTTCCAGACGTATTTCCCGACGAGTTACCAGGACTTCCTCCAGATAGAGAAATTGAATTTGCAATTGACTTAGCACCTAGAACCGAACCAGTATCCAAGGCCCCATATAGAATGGCGCCCGTTGAGATGAAAGAGTTAGCAAAACAATTGCAAGAGTTGTTAGAGAAAGGAGTAATTAGACCCAGCGTATCCCTGTGGGGTGCACCGGTATTATTTGTCAAGAAGAAGGATGGAAGCATGAGACTGTGCATCGACTATAGGGAGCTCAACAAGTTGACGATCAAGAATAAGTATCCGTTACCCAGAATTGATGATTTGTTTGACCAATTGAAGGGAGCCAAGTATTTCTCCAAAATCAATTTAAGATCGGGATATCATCAACTAAAGATCAAACCAGAAGATATACCAAAGACAGCTTTCAGAACAAGGTATGGGCATTACGAGTTTTTAGTGATGTCTTTTGGATTGACCAACGCCCCAGCAGCGTTTATGGACCTGATGAACAGAATTTTCAAGGAATATTTGGATAAGTTCGTTATAGTATTTATAGATGATATTTTGATCTATTCAAAGATGGAGGAGGATCATGCGGAACATTTGAGGACAGCTTTGGAGATTTTAAGGAAAAAGAAGTTATATGCTAAATTGTCGAAGTGTGAGTTTTGGCTACAGGAAGTTCAGTTCTTAGGACACATAGTCAGTAACGAAGGGATCAAAGTGGACCCAGCAAAGATCGAGGCAATTACGAATTGGGAAAGACCGAGAACCCCCACTGAGGTAAGAAGTTTCTTGGGATTGGCAGGATATTATCGACGATTCGTTCAGAATTTCTCAAGAATTGCAACACCATTGACAAAGCTTACACGAAAGAATGAAAAGTTTATATGGAATGACAAGTGCGAAGAAAGTTTTCAGGATTTGAAGCGGAGATTAATCACAACACCTGTTTTGTCACTTCCAGACGATCAAGGGAATTTCGTAATTTATAGCGATGCTTCTTACAAAGGATTAGGATGTGTTCTTATACAGCACGACAAGGTGATTGCGTATGCGTCAAGGCAATTGAAACCACATGAACAGAAGTACCCTACTCATGATTTGGAGTTAGCAGCTATAGTTTTCGCTTTGAAGATTTGGAGACATTATTTATATGGAGAAAAGTGTGAGATTTTCACGGATCACAAAAGTTTGAAATATATATTTACCCAGAAGGAACTTAATATGAGACAAAGGAGATGGTTAGAATTGATCAAAGATTATGATTGCTCGATTAATTATCATCCCGGTAAGGCGAACGTTATAGCAGATGCGTTAAGTCGGAAGGAAAAGTTAAATGTATTATCCGTACCTGAAGAGATATATAAAGAATTTCAAAAATTGGATTTGGAGATTAGAATTTGCAAGCCTGAGGAAGCAAAAGTGTACAGTATGATTTTCCAACCGGAGTTATTGGAGAAAATAAAGAAATGCCAGAAAGAGGTAATGGATCAAGATATAAATAGTTTGGTAGGTGAAGAATTATGCACGCAACAAGATGATCAAGGTATTCTTAGGTTTTCTTCAAGAATTTGGATTCCACCAGTAACGGAGCTGAAAAATGAAATTTTATAAGAGGCACATAGTTCAAGATATTCCATCCATCCAGGGAGTACCAAAATGTACAGAGATTTAAAGAAGAATTATTGGTGGCCAAATATGAAGAGGGAAATTGCGGAATGGGTTAGCAAATGCTATACCTGTCAGAAAGTTAAAGCGGAGCATCAGAGACCAAGCGGATTGCTACAGCCATTGGAGATTCCAGAGTGGAAGTGGGAACATATTGCCATGGATTTCATAGTTGGATTACCAAGGACAAGGGCTAATCATGATGCCATTTGGGTTATAGTAGATAGACTTACCAAGTCAGCTCATTTTCTGCCTATAAATGAAAGATTTTCGCTCGATAAGTTAGTTCATATGTACTTGAAAGAGATCGTAGTTCGTCATGGAGTTCCAGTGTCTATTGTATCTGATCGAGATCCAAGATTTAATTCAAGATTTTGGAAGAGTTTTGAAGAATGTTTGGGAACAAGATTGAATATGAGTACGGCCTATCACCCCCAAACGGATGGCCAAAGTGAAAGAACGATCCAGACAATCGAGGACATGCTACGTGTTTGTGCTATTGATTTCAAAGGAAGTTGGGACGAACATTTACCCCTAGTCGAGTTTGCTTATAACAACAGTTATCACGCCAGTATTGGGATGCCACCTTATGAAGCCCTTTATGGACGCAAATGTAGATCTCCAGTATATTGGGACGAAGTAGGAGAACGCAAAATACTCGGACCCGAATTGGTGCAGCAGACAAAGGAAGTTGTTGAAATTATCCAGAAAAGATTAATAGCCGCACAAGATCGTCAAAGGAAATATGCAGACCAGTCAAGAAAAGACATGGAATTTGAAGAAGGAAGCTTGGTATTATTGAAAGTATCACCGTGGAAAGGACTAACGAGGTTTGGGAAGAAAGGGAAGCTAAACCCAAGATATGTCGGACCTTTTGAAATCCTAAAGCGTATTGGCAAGGTAGCTTACGAGTTGGCGTTACCTCCGCGCATGGAGCACATTCACAATGTTTTTCACATATCAATGCTTAAGAAATATAATCCAGACTCCAGGCATATAATAGAATATGAGCCAATAGAACTTCAAGCAGATTTATCATATGTAGAGAGTCCGATAGAGATTCTAGAGGAAAGAGAGAAAGTATTGAGAAATAAAGTGGTAAAGTTAGTAAGAGTATTGTGGAGAAACCCAAAGGTTGAAGAGTCAACCCGGGAGTTAAAAAGTGATATGAGAGAAAAGTACCCTCATTTGTTTTCTTAGAGATTCTGAGGACAGAATCCTTTTAAGGGGGAAGGATGTAATATCCGGGATATATCGTGTAATTATTTTTGCTATTATATAATTATTATGTGTGTTCAGTATTTATTCTGTAAGCTAATTGTTAAGTGTTATCTGTACTTGAATATTCAAAAATAATATTAATTGAGTATTTTAATTTTTATATGTCCAAAATAAAATATAGATAATTGTCATATCTTCCTAATTATTTTTATGTTGGTTTATGGATTTATAAGAATCATATGAAATTTCTAAAATCTTTTTCCGGGTAATTAAAATCTATTTTATAAAAACGGGAACCAACCGACGTCAACCGTTGTTACGTTTTTGGAACCCGAAACTCTTTCGAGAACTCCTTCCTAACCTAATTGTAATATTCCGAGCATATTCCATGTTTCGACTTTTTCGATCCGGCGTACGGTTTGTCCTGCGCGGGTCCCGGCGCAACATTTTCGATACAATATTCATTTCGGAAAATCAATAAAACCCTTATTTTCGATAAACGGGAGCTTTTTATTAAACTATCCCAATTATCACTTCGTAATACGTGTAACCAGGCGCTGAGACCAAGACCGCAGTACAAATTGTACTGATTTGGATAATTATCCCGAAAACTGATACCGTTTGGATCAGTTTTTACAAATAAACGTACCGTTTTATATCCGGAATGATCCAACGGGATACAAATTTTCTGTAATTATAAATAGCCTTTTACCGTATTTTATTTCGTATCAAAATCATTTGCAGATAGTTAATTATATAATTTTCAGAGAAAAGCCCTAATTTCCTAAAACTGTTCTAAGAATCAAACAGCAAAACGAAGGCATTACCGATCTCTGTTTTCAAAGCTTGAGTAACCAAAACGAAGGATTTGAAGTGTTCTATCAGATTCTGAGCTTTGTTTCACTGCATAAATCAAGGTTATTTTTCTAAAAATTTATTTATTTTCGAATTTATTTTATTAAAAATATGAATTTTTGTTCGGATGATTGTTTGTATGATTTGATGATTGCATGTTGTAGAGCTTGTTTTCCTGATGATTTTCATATGTCATACGTCTGATTTGGAGTTCAATAACATGTTCAAATTTGAGTTTAATTTTCGAATTTCAAAATTAGGGTTTATAACCCGTATGAATGTTCTTAATTGAAATTTGGGGGTTTCTTATTCTGTGATAGATTGATGTTGTGTTATAGTGGGTTGCGTTCTCTGTGAAATTTGCAATCTAGTCGTATAAGTTTCATGAACCAACGAGGTCTGTAGAGAAGGGAGTTGTGTTTTGAAGTTTTCCGATGTTCGCCGGAAACTGCAAAACTTCACGGCCAAATTCCGGCCAACTCAGGGATTATTGGGTTGTTTTGATTGCATGGTTGTATTCCTGGTGTTGTGTAGATGTGATCTGGAGGTGTTGGTGGAGTGAGGACGCCGGGAACGTGTTCTCCGGCCACCTCTGTGTTTTCCGGCGACGGGGTGTAAAAATTACAATTTAGTACCCCAACTTTTGAAAACGATGCAGTTTGGTCCCTGTAGTTTCCAGAGTTTGCAAAAGTTGGATTCCTGTTTTAAAAATGTTTAAAAATCATATTTCCTATTTATTTTTATTATAAAAAATTCGTTTTTAAATTCTGAAAATTCTAAAAATTATTATTTTAATTCTGAAAATTATTTTTAATTCACTAATAAATCTAAATTAATTAGTTAATTAATTTTAGTTAATTTCTAATTGATTAATTAGTCAATTAATTCGAAAATTAATTGATTAATTGATTTAATTAATTATTAATTGATTTTAATTAATTATTTAATTAGATTTAATTATTTAAAAATGATTTAAAAATTCTGAAAAATAGTCTCGAGCTTTAAAATATTATTCTAAATTATTTCCAAGGCTTGATAATTATTCTAAAATTATTTCGGAGCCAGAATGGGCCAACCGAACCCTGTTTATTAACCCGAAATTGATCCAACGACCCGTTTTAATTCCGAAAAATGTTTTAAAAATCATTTTAAATACCAGAAAGCCTATTATTGACCCGAGACTTCTTTATAAATAATATATCATTGATTACGTGATGTATTATGTGCTATATGTGACTTGTTAATTGACTATCGGTCTATATATTTGGTGTTTACTTGATTATTGCATAACTTTCAATCCGTTAATCGGATTTGGGTAAAACGAAGGGTAGATAGAAGTATGTGTTGAATAGAATTCCATGAGTAAATTATTGATAGATACTTATGATATGTGAGCAGAAGAGGCAAGATGTAGGAAAGGGAAACATGTATTTGAGGAGTAAAACGGTTGTGATTGGAAGCGAGTGTAGTGTAGTAACCTAATACCAGGCAAGTGTTCTAAACTTTCTTGAGATATTGTAGTACTTGATAATCTTGTGATATTGCAAGTGCTTTGAAGCACAGAAACCTAAATCCTGATTTCAGTTATTGTTCTTGAGCCATGAATCATATTCTTTCTAATCCATTGATTATTGTATACCCAAACAAGAACCACAAATCTACGATACTACTCCACAAATACATACAAACTAAATACCAGACGCTGAAATGAACTATTATATACTCAACCCATGGTATCTTATACTTTGAAAGACCAAATCCTTGAAACCTTGAAACGTTGATTCCTTTATTATCCAATTCTTTCATTACCCAGCATCCAAGCTTTTAAATTGCCTTATTGATCCTTACAAGGATTGAAACCCTTTCATTATTAAACATTTATTGTTGATAATGATTTCGGTTATTGCTTATTATTGCATATTCTGTTATTATGTTAGAATTGGATTGTTTTTATAAAATTGTGGACCAGATTCATGGTCAGACCATATAATGGTCAAGTTAGGCCAATGTGTGCCTTGGATCCAGTAGTTAGAGCAATGTTGTGTGCCTTGCTCGAGGTTAGTGCGTGACTGATCAGCAGCCTAACCTTGGTTTTTAAATTAAAAGTATAATATCCAATTCTAAATCATAATCCATTGTTCACTTGATATCATAAACATATTCACCTGATGATCATTATTCTCAGTTTTGTCATTGTGACTTGCTGAGCTAGTTAGCTCATTTGTTCGATGTTGTTTATTTTCTTTCCAGTTAAAAAGGAACCAGTTGGTAAAGAGGATCCCCAGTCCAGCACGAGAGCTAGGGGTTCAGGTTGAGAAAGCTGAGCTAGTAGGCTTCCTTTTGGAATAATTTAAGTTTGTAAAAGTTTGTAATAATGTTTAATACTCAGTTTGAATTTGAAATAGTGGGGATTTGAACGGTTTGTAATATATTAGTGTGTTTGGCTTGTGTGCATACTTTAACCTGTTGCGGTCCATGGTGGTTGGTAAGTAGGGTCACTGCATATATTATTATTATCTTTATTATTGTTATAAGCAGGTTATAATTAAGGTGTGTGTGTGGACCCCAAACTTCTGACCCGAGTTTGGAGGGCGCCACCGAGTTTGGAGGGCGCCACACACCGTCGAGAATAGGGTCCATGCCGTCGTCGGTCTCAGTCCGCGCGGGACTAACTGGTACAGGGGACGGGGTGGGTGTCCTCACTGGGGTGGCTGCCCCTAGCTCTGCCTCTAACTTCTCAGTCAGTGCAGTGACTCTGGCCTGCAGAGCTATCATCCTATCCATCAAATCTGCTACTCCCGTCTCGCTCTCGAGCTCAGCGACTCGAGCCTGGGCTGCTGAGATCCGATCTAACAAACGCTCTATCGACCTCTGATGCACATCCACCCTCATCATCTCTGGAGATGGAACCTCCGTGCTGCCGTATGGAATATCCTCAGGAGGGGCTATTTCAGTGTCTGGCTCAGTGGGGTCCTCCTCCGAGTCCTCCTCAGGGTCAGTCTCCGGGTACTCGAATACCTCTAAGCCCACAGTGGGGGCAGGGTCTGCTACCTCGATCTCAGCTAAAAGGCCTCATCAAGCTCTCTCTCGTATGCCTCTATAGCCTCAGGGTCTAACACATCGGGTACCTACAAGTCATTTAACACACGTATTACTATCCTTGGATACTTAAATCACCCCTAAGAGTTCTTAATGTCAGTGCTACCCTCGTAGCCCGACTACGAACTCTATGTGAGTTCTAGTTCATTGATTCAGTTGATTCACCTAACGTTTCTGAGACTTATAACCTAGGGCTCTGATACCATTTCTGTAACATCCCCAAATTCAAGGTCGGGAATTCGGGTCGTTACGATCACTTAATATTGACTAATAAATAATTAATCCTCTTTTCACATCATTACTCGACCTTTTAACCAAACTCACACACACACAGGTTATATGCTCAGAAACATTACTAAATTAACGTTAAAGTATTTAAGTTATTACAGACCAAAGGAAATTATCTCAAAAGAGTGAATGCCGAGAACAGCTCTACATGAGACTGACTCGGGTCACAAATAGTCTTGGTTCAAGTACTCAAAAGGAAACTATCTCTATTCGTCTACCTGAGGTGGCTGGCGGACGAACAGTCTACGGTACTCACGGGCGTCCTCAACCCGTTTGCGGGCAGTCATCCTCGTTCGGGCCATGCTGGTAATCTGTTATGATATGATATTTATAAAAGCAAGAGTGAGCACTAATGCTCAGCAAGATATAGATATCCATTATCTCAATATAATCATTTAGGGAAAAACAACCATTAGGCATTGTATATCCAAGGTTTCTAAAAGTTTATATGCTTGTCAATTTTATGAAAAACTCAACTTTAACTGTATCAGTTTAATCGGCTTATACTCGTACTCATTTTATCTCAAAATCTCAATATGATGCTTGAACCAAGATTCTCATATGGATGTGATATATGTACATCAACATCCTTATTTAAAACTCAGCCTTATCGGCCTTCTGTTGTAGGTTTCATAACAATTTATCCAAAGTGGAGGAAGGGACTATACTGGAATAAACCACGTACCGGTGATCAACCGAATACGAAATTTTCTCTACTAGTAGAAGGAATACAAACCTAGCCGCCTTTGGGCTTATCAAGACATTACACGATGGTTACCCATTTCCGTGCAAGTCCGAAAGTCAATGGTCACAGAGACCACATAACTGTATACTGCGCCACTCCGCGCTTGGTCACTACCCGATACCTCTCCGTGCCGGGTAAGCCACATTCCAGTCCCAAAACAATTATATCATTTACATAAAATCCTTTATCGAAGGAATAGATCGTTCTCAGTTGACCTTTAAACAAGGTAATTTATCCGTCACTTTTATTATAATTGATTCTTGGGAGTTGTCGGAGTTTTGAATTTAAAATCATTTTCTACCCTTAACCGTAGTAGAGTTTTACATATATTGTTCACTTGTTTTTCATTGAGCGAGGAAGCAAAACCTTCATGCTTCTAGACTAAGTTCCCTAAGGTTTTGATAAGTTTCAGATGATTGATCTCTTCCGAGAAATTTTGAATAATTTAGAAAGTATCCTTGGGAACTATGTCTATTTTTAAATGATTTTTTTTAGGTACGTAATATTAAATATTTACGGTCTCATAATATTTTTAAGAAGGGTCCAATGAATTGATAAAACCTTAAGTACAAAATGTTTCTTAATAAGGTTCAATGAATTGATAAAAAGCTTAATTAAATACTTAAGACGGGATTCGACATCTTATAATTATCCTTCGAATGGTCACATACGTTTTAGATAGAGTGAATTGATTTAAAAACTTTTCAATATCACTTTAAGTATTTTCCGGATATTTTAGTAACTCTTTAGGTATTACTTATAAATAAATAATGAAGTAGGATATCCCTTGAGTGAGTATTCGATTACCTCTTTTAGTTATAAATCAAATCTCAATCGTAAATCTTCGAATTCCGTCGGCTTTTACATTCACTTATTTTCCTCGATAAACAAGAATATGATCTCGGATTCTCAAAATTCCACTATTCATTTTATGATGATCCCCATACGTATTACTTAATCAGCTCAAGTTACTATTCACAGAAGTTTTAAAATATTACAAAAATCAGGGTTCTTACAGTAGTTGTGAGGGAATGTTGTTCATTAAAGCTGAACCTCCATTTTAATTGGGTGAATTTGAATGGTTTTCCCTCAGAAGTACCATCCTCAAACCATGTAGCCATTTTTGGTCTACTTGCACCTTATATGTGCTATTAATCTCCTTGATCTTCATTAAATAGTGAGAAATCCCATATGTTTGAATTGGCATCATCAAGGTCTACCTCATTATGTAGCCTTTAACCAAAACTGAATGAGGGTTCTTGTTATATCCGAGAATTTTGC
Organism: Apium graveolens; assembly: GCF_009905375.1. Classification (NCBI taxonomy): domain Eukaryota; kingdom Viridiplantae; phylum Streptophyta; class Magnoliopsida; order Apiales; family Apiaceae; genus Apium; species Apium graveolens. The sequence continues at coordinate 244,828,465 of NC_133653.1, read as the reverse complement.
GAAATATAATATGTGAATAAATTATTAATTATTTGGGTTTGTGCAAATTATGTGAAATACCGAGTGTGTTGTGCAAGACATGCATGCACTATAACAAGACTAAGTCAAATTGACAGCCTTAAGTAAGTTGTATGATAATCTAAGTTTGCATTTTTATTGTATCACTTAAGTCTGTAAAAATGTAAATAGATTAGACTGGAGTATTTTTCTGTAATCAGTCTCAAGCCTAAGAATAAACTCTGAAAGAAGATCATGAAGATCATGCCTTAGAGATAATGTGAAGAAGCTTGTAGTTGAATAAATCTGTTTTGGGAAAAACATTCTAAGTCAAGAAATCTACAAGTCACAGATTAAGTCTTATAGAGAAGTCATTTGAGAACTCCAGAATGACTTATCGAGAAGTCAAGAAAATCTTATAGAGAAGTCTCAGAGATATTGACAAGCCAAAATGAAGACACGAAGATTGGAGATATGGACAAGTCAAATTATCATTATAGATATTAGAGATATTGATAAGTCAAAATATCACTAGAGATCTCTGAAATATCGACAAGTCATTTCTGCACTAGAGAACTCAGAGATATCGATAAGCCAAAATGAAGACATGAAGTTTGGAGACCTCGACAAGCCAAATTCTCTTATAGAGAACTCAGAGACTACGATAAGTCAAAACAACTATAGATCAATAAGAGATCTTGATAAGTCATTATACTTATCGAGATGTCGAGTTCTTTATATAACAAACTGGAGATCTTGATGTAAAACTCAAGCACATAATGCAGACCAGTTAAATATCCAAGATTATCAATCAACAAAAAAATCAATCACTGATTTGAAAAGTCTACAAAAATCAGCGTGAAGAGTACAAGATCAAAGGCCAAGATTAACTGACAAAGTAAAGTCACAGATATACACGATTTGCAAAGATACACTAAGCTAGAAATATAAAGTTTTAGTTAATTTAAAGTAGGGTTTAGTACATATTATTGCATGCTGTGTAAAACCTGTGTTTACTGTTCTATAAAGTAAACACTGGATGCTTTGTTTTAGATGTAACAAAATAGATCTAGAAAATCTTGTAACTCTCAAGAGAGAAGCTGAGTTCCTTATCAACAAAGAACCCAAAAATTTGTAGCAAGACATACTTGATTTTAATATAAAATTAAGTGAGTTTTGAAAGATAGTGTGTTCCTGTGCATGTTTTATTATTCTTGTTAAAATATATAATCTCTACAAGTTAGATTACTTTGTTAACCATCCATAACAGTTCAAAAAGCTTAAAAATAATCCAAAACGCATTCACCCCCCGTGTTGTATTTATTACCTAACAAGTGGTATCAGAGCAAAATCTGAAAGCAAACAGATTAAAGATCTTGGAAGAATGAATACACAGAAGCTTAGCAGTATCAAAATTCCTACCTTTGACAGATCTAACTATACATTATGGAAAAAGAAAATGATGTTGTTCATCAGGATGGCCAATCCATTATACATTCAGATCCTCAAGAATGGGCCTTTCACCCCATGATAAGCGTTGAGGAATCTACAGATGGAGGCATGGTCATTACAACATATTATACTCCTAAAGATCCTTAGAAATATACTGAACATGAAAATGAAAAAGTCTCTCTGGATAGTGGCTTATAGCTGATCTTAATAGAGTCATTTCACAATGTAATGTACAATAACATTGTCAACTATGACACAACTAAACAAATCTGGAAGAAAATAGAGATCTTATGTGAAGGAACAGAGGAAGTTAGGTCAAACCAAAGGAGGATTCTGGTTTCTCAGTATGAGGGGTTTATGGCTAAACCAAAAGAAGGAATTACTGAAGTTTTTGAAAGGTTCAATAAATTGATAAATGACTTGCAGTTACATGATAAATATTATGAAGCTGGGGAGGTTAACCTAAAGTTTCTGCTAGCCCTTCCTGATCATCTTGAATAAAAAATATCAGTTATTAGTGGAGGAAGAGATTTAAGCAGAATGACTTTGGAAGTTCCATATGGAATCTTGAAAATTTATGAACTTGAAATGCTGCAAAAAAGGTCATTGAAAGCACACCATGGTCATGTTGATGATGGTTTAAGTGATTTGATTATGAATGAGAGAGAAGAAAGTGAAGATGAGCAAGATGATCAAGTTCCAGTGTTCAAGCTATGGAACAAAAGAACAAAGGACCTCAGAAGCAAGTTATATTGGAGTTGGAGGAAGATGAATATTACACCATGGATGAGCTAGATGAAATGGATCAATCCATGGCTAGAAAATTTTCCAACATAAGAGTCAAGAAGCCAAGATTTTTCAAAAGCAAGGGACAATCTTCTAAAAACAATAATTGGAAACCAAAAGCTCAGTACCATTCAGTTAGCAAAGGTGGCTACAAAACTGGATCTGTAGATAGATCAACGATAAGGTGCTTCAATTGTGATGAGTTGGGTCACTTTGCTACTAAATGCAGAAAGCCTAAAAAGGTGAAGAAGGAGCTTACCTGGAACTGGAAGCAAAGTATGACGCTCTCTTGAAGAAGCAGTCTGGAAAATATTATATTGCAGAAGAAAAGAGTTGGGATGATATTGATGTTGATGATGAGGATAAAGAAGTTGGAAACTATGCACTAATGGCTTTTGAGCATGGAGAAGCATCCACTTCAAAATCAAAGGTACCAACTCTAACCACTATTGATTTAAATGCTAGTCAATATAAGGAGACTGTGGAAAAGATGAATATGGAGATGTTTCATATACACACTAGCTTGGTGGCAGCTACTAAGGAAGTCAGTAGGATAACAAAAGCTAATGAGAAGCTTGAGAGTGAGAAGCAAAAGATGGATCTAATGCCTGTGGAGATTCAGTCAGTCAAGCAAGAAAATAAATATTTGAAAGACAAGTTGAAGTGTGCCAATGAAATTGAAGCTGTGTTAAGAGAGAAGATTGATAAGAATGAGGTGAAATTAAAATCATTCAGGAATGCATCTTGTTAGGAAATGAATAACACACAGAGGTTTACTATTTTTGAGCTTTTCTTGAATGTTTATGGTTGAACAAAGTAAATTAATTCTTGTAGTGAAATGTGTTCATGCAGAATTTAAGCTTGCAGAAAAATAAAGAACACAGATCTTTATTTATATTATTAAACATCCAATTTGACAACCTTTTACCACCTCTTAGTGCCATTTTCATACAAGTCAATTTTGTTCCACATTTTGGCTCTAATCAACCATGCTAGTCACTTTTCACCATATGTCACTTTGATTCCTATAGTAGTCATTTTCCACCATATATTTGTACAATTAACATGTTAACATCATATACATCCATTTTGACATCCTTTAACCACCTCTTGGTACCCCTTTCCTACGAGCAAATTTTGGGCCACATTTTGGCTCTAATCAATCATGTAAGTGAGTTCCCACCATATTAGAGTCACTTTGTACCCTATAAGAGTCGTTTTCCACCATATATTTGTATAATTAACATGTTAACATCATATTCATCCAATTTAACATTCTTTTACCACCGCTTAATGACTCTTTCATACAAGTTAATTATGTTCCATATTTTGGCTCTAATCAACCATGTAAGTTACTTTTCATCATATTAGAGCCACTTTGCACCCTATAAGAGTCAATTTCGAATATATTTGTACAATTAACATGTTAATGTTAACATCATATACATTCATTTTGACATCCTTTTACCACCTCTTAGTGCCACTTTAATACAAGTCAATTTTGTTCCACATTTTGGTTCTAATCAACCATGCAAGTCGCTTTTCATCATATTATAGTGACTTTGCATGTTAGATATATTTGATAATGTCATGGCTAATATAATTTATGTTTAGATTTCAGATCTTACTTAACAGGACAAATCAGTACTTAACTGTTGATCAGTACTTATACTGAAAGTCAGGACTTAAGAATATCAGTACTTATATTATCAGGATATAATCATCAGAAGTTAGATGTCAGAACTTAAGTGCTGAAGGATGATCAGAGAAGGACAGTAGTTGATTAAAGGAAAGAAGATCGAGATAAACATAAGAAGAGATATGCATGAAGAAGGAATTCTGTGAAGAATGGAATACTTGGAAGAAAAGATATCTGATTGATCTATTTTAGGAAGCAGAATTATATTCCTTATCAATTAGCGATTATCTTGTAACTGTGTAGTATATAAACACAGATATAGGGTTTACACTATAAGTGTTATCATATATTCGAGAAGTTTATTCATTGTAACCCTAGCAGCTCTCGTGATATTTGTTCATCACTGAGAGGTAACAGTTCCATACTGTAACAGAGTTTATTGTTTCAATAAAGTTTGTTTTCTGTTACTTAATATATTAAAGTTCGATTTGATTGTATTATACACTGTATTCGCCCCCTCTACAGTGTGTGTGTGACCTAACAAGTGGTATCAGAGCCAATCTGTTAACACACATACATCTAAAGATCCAAACACAATCATGTCTGACACAGAAACTCCAACTAAGCCTACCAAAACTGAAGAACCTCCAAAGCCACAAATTCAAAGTCGGTATGAGACTATCAGGGTTCCCATACTGAGACCATCTGAATATCCCATATGGAAGGTAAGGATGACCATGTTCCTGGAAGCAACAGATCCAGAATACCTTGATAGAATCAAGGAAGGGCCTCACAAACCAACCAAGCTCGCAGTTGCAGTTGTAGGTGAAGCAACAAAGACCGTACCAAAGGAGAAGAGTGATTATACTGCTGAAGATATAGCATCAATTGCTAAGGATGCCAAGGTACGACACTTACTGCATAGTGCCATTGATAATGTAATGTCAAACAGGGTAATCAACTGCAAGACTGCTAAGGAGATATGGGATGCTCTGGAAATAAGGTGTCAGGGAACTGACACAATTAAGAAGAACAGGAAGACAATACTCACTCAAGAGTATGAACACTTTGACTCAAAGACTAATGAGTCATTGAATGATTTATATGATAGATTTGTCAAACTATTGAATGATTTGTCATTGGTTTATAAAGAGTATGATCTTGAAGATTCAAACCTTAAGTTCCTGTTAGCTCTTCCTGAATGCTGGGATTTGAAGGCAACGACAATAAGAGACAACTACAATCTTGATGAAACAACTCTTGACGAAATCTATGGAATGCTCAAGACTTATGAGCTTGAGATGGAACAAAGAAGCAAGAGGAAAGGAGGAAAGTCAAGGACAGTTGCTCTTAAGGCTGAAGAAGAATTCCCCAAAGCAGCTTCCTCAAGGAAAGACAAGGGTAAAGCTCTTGTCATAAAGTCTGAAACTGAGTCATCAAGTTTTGAAAGTGATGATGACTCAGATTCTGAAAGCTTGCCTGAGACTGATGTTGATGAGGAGATGATGAAGCTGTGTGCTCTTATGGTGAAAGGAATCACAAAGATTGCATACAGGAAGTTCAGGAAGGGAAATAAGTTTTCCAGGAAAGGCATAAGTTCTGATAAGAAGAATTTCAGAAGATCTGAAGGCAGAGGAGGAAAGCCTGACAGAGGAGATTATACCAATGTTAAATGCTATAACTGTGGTGAGAAAGGCCACATATCTCCTGATTGCAAGAAGGTAAAGGGTGACAAAGGCAAGAGGTAAAACCATGTTTGTTAATTATAGAGATCAAACTTTAACAAAGGTAAAACCATGTTTGTTAATTATAGAGATCAAACTTTAACATGTGAAAGATTAACTTTTGAAAATCTTGCTTTTAAGAAAGAAATGATTTCTTAGAAAAAGAGTTAGTGATGTTCCATCAAACTCAGAAGGATAGAGATGATGCTTTTTATGTTAGGGATGAAGTGCTAAAAATGAATGAATCTCTAAAAACTGAGTTAGAAAAGGAAAGAGCGATTATCAGGACTTGGACTAACTCTGGCAAAACAACTCAAAATTTGCTAAGTAGTGGAAACTGGAAAGAGGGCTTAGGTTATGGAGAAGATAAGAATGATAAAGGAACTGAAGAAATTAAGCCTGTTGATAAGAGAAAGCCAAAGTTAAAACCTGTTAAGTTTGTAACTGTAAAGTCTAAAAATGAGAAATCAGAAGTTACAAAGGAATTAACTTCTGACAAACTAAAACAGGAAAAGAGAGCTGAAGTGAACATAGGCTTAATGACAAAGAAGCAGCTTAAGCATAAGCTGAAAAATGTTAAGAATGCAAACAAGGTAAAATCACCTAGGAAAAATAGGAATGGAAATGAAGGTGTGAATAAAAGCAATAATTATAAACCTGTTCCTGATGCTCCTAGGAAAACATGTCATGACTGTGGAAGTTCTAACCATCTGGCTTCTTTTTGCAGGAAGAATAAGAATATTAACTCCTTACCTTCAAAATTAGGAGTTAAGAGTCAGTCTGTTAGATACAAACCACAAAATCCTTGTTTTCATTGTGGTAGTTTATGGCATTCCATTAATACTTGTAAGGAATATCATAGTTTGTACTATGATTATTATCAAATAAAACCTTCTTTGAAGAAAGTTTCCATTGTTCCTTCTAGTGTAAATTCTGATTCAAAGTCTGATAGTGTAAGTTCTGATAAGAAAAATGTTAACATAAACTCTGATGCTAAATCCGCTGCAAATGTTAACAAACTTAATAAGGCCAAAGGATCCAAGCAAGTCTGGGTCCTTAAAACTAATAATTAGTGGTCTTTGTGATTGCAGGGCAACAAGAAAAATATTCTAGTTCTGGACAATGGATGTTCAGGACATATGACTGGAAATAAGGCCCTGCTATCAGACTTTGTGGAGAAAGCTGGCCCAAGTGTTTCTTAAGGAGATGGCAACATTGGAAAAACATTGGGATATGGTAATATCAATCTTGGAAATGTCATAATTAAACAAGTAGCTCTGGTCTCAGGACTTAAACACAATCTACTGTGTATAAGTCAAATCTTTGATAGAGGTTATCATGTTGATTTCTTTGAAGAACACTGTGAAATTGTGAGTAAATCGAAAGGCAAAGTTGTTCTGAAAGGATACAGGCGTGGTAACATTTATGAAGCTAAGCTTTCAACAAGTACTGATGGTTATGCAATCTATCTGATGAGTAGAGCATCAATTGAAGAAAGCTGGAATTGGCATAAGAAACTCTCTCATTTAAATTTCAACAATATAAATGAACTGGTCAAGAAAAATCTTGTGAGAGGACTGCCAAAGTCAGTATTTACTCCTGATGGTCTTTATGATTCTTGTCAGAAGGCCAAACAAAGAAAATCTTCATTCAAGAGCAAGACTGAATCATCAATTCTTGAGCCTTATCATCTACTACATGTTGATCTATTTGGTCCAGTAAATGTCATGTCAATTGCAAAGAAGAAGTATGCGTTGGTCATAGTGGATGAGTTCACCAGATACACATGGGTGTATTTCTTGCACACAAAAAGTGAAACTGCATCTATCTTGATTGATCATGTCAAACATCTGGATAAAATGGTCAAAGATTCTGTGAAAATATTAAGGAGTGATAATGGCACTGAGTTCAAGAATTTGATAATGGAAGAGTTCTGCAAAAACCATGGAATAAAGCAGGAATTTTCTGCTTCTGGAACTCCACAGCAAAATGGAGTTGTTGAAATGAAGAATAGAACTCTCATTGAAGCTGCACATACAATGCTTGAAGAAGCAAAGCTTCCAACCTATTTCTGGGCTGAAGCTGTGCAGACTGCTTATTTTACTCAAAATGCAACACTCATTAACAAGCATGGAAAAACACCATATGAGATGGTGAAGAAAAAGAAGCCAAATCTGAAATACTTTCATGTATTTGGATGCAAGTGTTTTGTTCTCAAGACTCATCCTGAACGGCTATCAAAGTTTGATCTAAAAGCTGATGAAGGAATCTTTGTTGGATATCCACTTTCCACAAAAGCCTTCAGAGTCTATAATTTGAGAACAAAAGTGGTCATGGAATCTATCAATGTCTCTTTTGATGATAAGAAGATTACTGGTCTTGAAGATTTCATTGACCATGATCAGCTGAGATTTGAAAATGAAGACTCAAATTCTGATACTGAAAATCCTGACAGTCTACGTCCTGATACTGTAAACTCTGATGGATTAAACTCTGATGTTATTGAAACTGTGGTGACTACGTCAAAGGAAGATGCACCTATGCAGGGGGAGCATACTCAAGATCCTACTACATCTCAAGAAACATCAGAACATACATCTGGCTCTTCAAGTTTTGACTCGTCAAGTTCCGATAAGCCAAGTTCTGATAGTGCTGAAAATCTAAATACTGAAGACTCCAACTCAGAGAGCATAGTTTCAGGGGGAGCATCAGAAATTGAAAATGAAGATAGCATGGATCATGGGGGAGCATCCAGTTCTAGAGAAAACCTTCCATCTGCAAGGAAGTGGATAAAATCACATACACCTGATTTGATAATTGGAAATCCTGATGCAGGTGTCAGAACTAGAACATGTACTTCAAATGAATGTCTCTACAACTCTTTTCTCTCTCAGACTGAGCCAAAGAAAGTTGAAGAAGCTCTTCAAGATGCTGATTGGGTGCAAGCAATGCAGGAAGAGTTAAATGAATTTGAAAGAAACAAAGTCTGGACCCTAGTGCCAAGACCAAAGAATAGATCTGTTGTTGGTACAAAGTGGGTATTCAGAAACAAAACTGACAGTGATGGCATAATTACAAGGAATAAGGCAAGGCTGGTTGCAAAAGGATATTCTCAACAGGAGGGAATTGATTATGATGAAACATTTGCACCAGTTGCTAGGTTAGAAGCCATAAGGATATTTTTGGCTTATGCTGCTCACAAAAAGTTTACGGTCTTTCAAATGGATGTGAAAAGTGCTTTTCTCAATGGAGAATTGGAGGAGGAGGTATATGTTGAACAACCTCCAGGCTTTGTAGATACCAAACATCCAGATTATGTCTACAGGCTTGATAAAGCACTTTATGGACTTAAGCAAGCTCCTAGAGCATGGTATGAGACTTTAGCTCAGTTTCTTCTGGAAAGTGGATTCAACAGAGGAACAATAGACAAAACACTGTTCTACCTCAACCATGGAAATGACTTACTTCTGGTCCAGATTTATGTTGATGATATCATTTTTGGGTCTACAAATGACAAACTTTGCAAGAAGTTTGCCAAACTAATGCAGTCAAGATATCATATGAGTATGATGGGGGAACTTAGCTATTTTCTGGGCCTTCAAGTCAAGCAGAATGAAGAAGGCACTTTTATTTGTCAAACCAAGTACACCAGAAACTTGCTGAAGAAATTTGGAATGCATGATTGTTCAAGTGCATCCACTCCTATGGCCACTGCAATAAAACTGGATAAGGATACCGGTAAATCAGTAGATATTACTGACTACAGAGGTATGATTGGCTCTCTACTCTATCTAACTGCTAGTAGACCTGATATCATGTATGCTACCTGTCTTTGTGCAAGATTTCAAGCAGATCCAAAAGAACCTCACTTAACAGCTGTGAAAAGAATCTTTAAGTATCTTAAAGGAACAACTGCTCTGGGATTATGGTATCCTAGAGAATCAGATTTTAAACTAATAGGTTACTCAGATGCAGATTTTGCAGGTTGCAAAATTGACAGGAAAAGTACAAGTGGAAGCTGCCAATTTCTTGGAGGCAGATTGGTTTCTTGGTTCAGCAAGAAACAAAAGTCAATTTCCACATCAACTGCAGAAGCAGAGTATATTGCTGCAGGAAGCTGTTGTGCACAGATTCTTTGGATGAAGAATCAGTTACTGGATTATGGGTTAACATATTTCAAAATCCCTATTTACTGTGATAATCAAAGTGCTATTGCTATGACAGGTAATCCAGTTCAACACTCTATGACAAAGCACATCAGGATCAGGTACCACTTCATAAGGGAACATGTGGATGAAGGTACAGTGGAATTGCACTTTGTTCCAACAGATCAACAACTAGCAGATATCTTCACAAAACCACTATGTGAAGCCACTTTTACAAGATTGGTAAATGAACTTGGAATGGTTTCAGGTTCTTTTTCTAAATCTGTCTAGTTTTGTTCTGATGCATCAGACTTTATGATCAGTATTTACAGAATGTAATCTCTTTGTTTATTCTGTGCTTAATTGAAATACACGTTTAAATACTGATTGTTGTCTGATATATGTTTCTAAACTCTGATAAGTGATATGTCTGTTCAAGTAACTATTCAATCCTATGAGGATAATTGTGCTAGATACTGACCTAGTAGTCTTCAATAAACAAATGATTCCTTGTAAGAAGTAATTATTTCAGTGGAAACCTTATGACACTAGCAAATTCTGATAATTGAGCTTAGTTGAGTTTACTTTGTTTATCTTATTACTAAGTCACAAATTAGAATAATGCTACTCATCTGTTAAGTTCTGATACTAGTAAAACTGCTGAATGTACTAAGTGCTGATAAACCTCACTTATCAAAAGAAAAAGCAAAAAGATAAAAGAATAAAATCAGGTACTCCTTTGAGATCTAGAGTAAAAATGTGGAAGAGACGACCCAAGTGCATTGCTGGTATTAAGTAAATATGCATTAGAAAAGCAAAATATTTTCTTGGTGACTTTTCACACTCTATGATTACTGGAGAAATACTCTGATAATAGCATAAATTCTGATAAGCAGTCGTGACTCACTTACACTGAGAAGCCACTGTAAAATAGAATTTCAAAAGATGCATAAAATTAGCACAAAACAGTTGAGGTGGACTCAAGCATGAACTCATTCATCAGTAGGTTTCAGGACAATGACAGCTCTTTAGCAAAATTTTAGTTATGCCTTATTTCTAAGATGTACTGAAGTGAATCAGACATTACTCTTTGTCTGTTATTTAGCTTAATGCACACACTAATCACTCCATCTGAATGATGAAAATTTCTGTGGAGGTCTATGTTATTTTAGATAAACAGTCATTGTGTCATTCTGCACAAATTCTGAGGACAAGCTCTGGTTGCATATTCTGATGATTAAGTTCTGAAGAGTATAACTCAGTACTTGTATGAGGACTTACTAAGATAGGCATTCCTTTTTCGAGTTAAGAAATTATGTTCTGATGACTGTTAAGTTCTGATATAAGTCTAAGTTCTGATATTACAGTCTAATGTTTTACTTGACTTATCTGTGAATAAAATTTGATAATAGTCTCAGTTAATATTTGAATATGTTGAAGTGGAAGATTAATAGTCACTATGGTTAGGGTTAATGGTATTTGTACTTGAACAGTCCACTGTTACTTGTTTCTTGGGCGCTTTAAACCATGTTTCCTCTTTCCAATGAATGTTATTCTTTTTCAAAGTCTAGGGAGACGAGGTAGAATTAATTCTACCTGTCAGCATTAAATACTTTTACGTCTCCTGGCATTCTCTTGCCTATATAAGCAGCCACTTCACATCAGCCTTCCCATCAAATTCTTTCTCACACACTTATCTTCATACTTTTTCTTTCAAAAACACAATGGTCAGATTCAACATGTTTTTGAACTACCAAAACTTCAATATGGAGCTAAGTTGTGCCGAATGGCAGCAGGAATGGCACGTCACGGCCATTCCTGAGGAGATATGGGACTCTGTCCCACAGGAGGTACTGACCCACCTTCTGTTCTTCTATATGGATTACCATCGCCATCTGGAGCGATTGGAGGAGGAAAGACTGGCAGCTCTCCGCCAGCAAGAGCGAATCATCAGACTCGCGATTCTGTTTGTCGAGAGTAGGAAGAAGAAGAAATGATTTAATCTTGTCTTCTTCCTGTTTTTCTTCATCATCAGCTTTGTCAGGCTTCTTAGCTAGGACTAAGGCTGTTGATGTTAGGTTTCGTAGCTTAGGGAAATCTTGTATAAGTACTGATGTAAATTACATATCATAAATGTATTTTCTTGATATATTAATGAAATTTATTTTTGCTTCAAGATTTTGTCTCTAAGATATTTGGAAATGCACTGATAAATCCTGATTGATATTCTGATGACCATATAAATTCTGTTTTAATTTAAGTTCTGATTTTTTTTATCAGCACTTACTCATTTAATTTATCTTGGTCATTTTTACGTGATTTACTTTCAGAATATTAATGATGCAGTGAAAAATAATTCACTCAGTGGGAACGGTTTCAATTTTGAATTAAAACTGTTTCACCTTGATTAATGGAATATCTGGGTAAGTGGAACGGTTTTTCCTTGAAAACAGGCAATTGGGTAAGTAATGATTCCTGTTTTCTCGAGCCCAGTAACTATCCGTTATTACTGCATATCTGACAGGTGTCCAACGATAACATTTTTGTTCAGAGTATAAGTACAACAGAGAGAGGATTTCTTTAATCCTTTATTTTCTTCGTATTTTTTCTCTTTACTTACTTTTACTCTCTTTCTCTCACGTTGGTTTTTCATACAGACATTTTATCAAACACCTAACAGGCACTTTTAAATCTTAATTTTTCACATGGCACCTAAGGATTTAATCATTGATGGAGCTAAGTTTGTTCCAAACAACTATGCTGCAATTCTTGATCATGCTGAAGCTCCATCTGAATTGCATTTTGTGCAAGATCTTCTTGCACACGGTGAGATTGGGTATGCATTAACTCAGCCTGAAGTCTTTTCGAGTCAACAAGTTCTGACGTTTTGGCGGACTGGGCACTTTGATGATGGTGGTAAACATGGCACTCCCAGTATTGTTTTTGAAGTGGGTGATTCATCTTATGCAGTCACTCCTGGTACAATACGCAAAGCTCTACATCTCCCAAAAAATTGTACTTTTTCAACTCCAGAGGAATCAACACTTCAGGAGTTAATGGCTGATTTGGGATATGAAAAGAGTTTGGCAAAGCTTGGGCAGTTAAAAAGGGCCAATATCAGAAGAGAATGGAGTTTCTTCTTTGACTGCATCACCAAAGCTTTTGGGAACAAATTTTCGAATTTTGATGTTATCCCAATTCTGAGTCAGCACATAGGGTATGCTATTTTCCATCAAACTCATTTTGATTTTGCAACTGGAATAATTGGTTTTATTGGGGATAGGATGACAAAGGATAGAAATATTGTCTATTTTGCTAGATTCTGTCAACTTATATATACTTTTTGTACTGATGAACCTCAATTAGTCAGTTCCTCAACCCCACCTTTTAGAGTTGCAAAATGATATTTTAATGATCTGGTAAATGCTGATACTAAGAAAAAAGTGGTTAAACCATTACAGATTCCTCAGTCTGTAAAACAGATCCTAGTAAATGCTGATCCTGATACTTATAGATCTGTTTACTCTGATGTCCAACCAACCACAAACACCCAAAAACCATCATCCTCAGCACCTACCACTCATACTACTCAACCTACCCTAAGGACTTATCTCAAATCCTATCTCTCTACTTCACAGACTGTTCAACCCTCATCCTCCAAGCCAAAGAGGACAAAAACTATTCCTCAAACACCTCAAAAGAGGAGGAGGACTGTACTAAGAGATGAATTTGATACTGAGGAACAGGTTCCTTCTTCAGAACCTGTTGTGGGTGAAGCTGAGAAAGTGACTTCTCAGAAGGATTCTGGAATTGGGGGATCTAGGCTTCTCAAACGGCTTAGAAGAATGACAGTTCCTGAAACTCCCAAGGAATCCAAATCAACAAAGAGATACAAGAAACAGAGGGCAAAAAGGCCAGTTTCAGATGATGAAGAGGAAGCAGCTAAGGAAGGGGATCAGGAATCTCTGATCTCACAAGACAAGGAATTTGCTCCAGTCACTTCTTCTCCATCAACTCCATCTCAGAAAGCTGTTTCTGAAAAGGCTAACACACCTTCTGTGTCTTCTGTTGATCCAGGCACAAGTGCTGATATTGATCTTTAAAACTTGGTTGTGCCTGCAGTACTTCTCTTAGAAGCTCCAACAGCATATATTCCTTCCACAACACCTGTTACTGATGCTGTTCAAACTCCAGAGTTATCAACAACACCTTCTCTGCATCAAGATGCTGATGATCATAATTTAGGTGAGCATCAGGTATGGCTGTTGATCAGAACTTAGAACAAGATCAGCAAATAGAGGAGCAAATAGAGGATGCTAAAGCCTCCATTGCTACTCACACTGTTGTCTTATCAGAAGATACTGATTCTTTAAGTTCTGATGCTGCAAATGCTGGAGATACTGGTGATGCTACTCCAACTGTAGATGCTGATGAAGCAGGTCCTTCAGGACTTACTCCTCAACAGACTCTTCCTAAGTCTGAACTGGTTAAGAAGTTTGTTACCGGAGAAGCACCAGTACCTTGGAGTGAAACTCCTGCAGGTCAAGAGTAGACTAAGGAATGGAACTCAGTTTCATGTGTTCCAACTGACAAGCATCTTGCTGAGCACTTGACTAAAGCTGATGAAATGTTAAATTCTGATGATTTCAAAACTCAGCTTAGAGTCACTGCATTGAGTACTAAATATTTACAAGGTCTTCATTCAACTACTCATGCAGAGCTACACAAGATTCAGGAGAACTTTATCAAATAGGAACAAGTTTGGAAAATTGATAAGAAAAAGTTCTTCCAACCTACCATTGATAGGATTGCTTATATTGAGAAGACTCAAGATCATCAACAAGCTCAGATTGATGAAATTATGAAAAATCAAGCTTCTCAGCAATCACAACTAACTGAAATCCAATCCTCAGTGGAATTGCTTATCTCTCTTCTACTACCTGCCGATGCCAAAAAGGGGGAGAAAGTGATTAAGTCCAAATGCAAGACTGACAAGACACTGACAGGAAAGGATAATGAAAAAGATGATCAAGGAAGCTCTGGAATGGGTAGAGGTCATAGTCAAGGTAGAGGATTCACATCAAGACAAGCTAGTCACAGGACAAGTTCTGATACTGGGAAAAGAATAAGTTCTGCTGCTGGTAAAAGGATAAGTTCTGATGAACTTTTAGATCTTGATGAGGAAATGTCAAGACAGTTATTTCTTCATGAAAATCCAGGAATGGACTTGGAAAGTTTAAAGGAAGAAGAAGCCAGACTTAAATCAGAGAAAGTCACATCTAAATCTGAAGCTTCTGGTAAAAAGCCACTTCCAAAACTCAAAGGCATTGTGATCAAAGAAAGGACACATACTGAAGCAACATTGGCTAGATCACAACCACAGATAGATCCAAGATCCAAGGGTAAATAAAAGGTTGGTGAACCTATCAAGGTTTATGTACCTCCTGAGGATGAAGAAATTACTGATGAAAAGGATGATCTTGCTCTGACTTCAAGAAAAGTTCTTAAAACAACCTCTGACATGGCTCAAGTTGTTCAGAGTCAAGAAATTGTAAGTTCTGATATTCAGAAGAAGCAAGTAACCTCTGACATGGCTCAAGTTAACTTGATATCAGAAGATAGATCAAAGACACTCCTACCAGGATTCACTAAAGCAAAACAGACTCAACCTTTGAAGATTACTGCAAGTGGTTTTGAAGCTAGAGTAGTTACTGGAAAGGAAGCAAGAGATAAAACTGGATTGGGAAGTGCTGATGAAAGAAGAGTACACAACACTACCAATGATCCAACTTCCTTGAGTGAACCAGGTATTGGAGCAACTCCTGAGAGATTGAATCAACTGGAATCTGTACAGATGGTTTACCATACCTACTTGAAAGAATACATCATGTTGTATTTCATGACGGATGGTAGGGTTTATCATATAAGACAAAATGCCATTCCATTGAAGTATTTTGAAGAATTGGAGCATGTACTTTTCTTACTTCAAGTGGATGACAGAATAACAGGGACTGCTGCAAACTACTTAAAAGAACAGATTCAGAGACAGAAAAGGCTTTATTCTGTTAAGTCTGACAGCACATATGTTCCAAAGTACAGAGATCACAATGGTGATATTGTTGATATGAAGCCTAATACTGCACAGATCAGAACATATCTTGGTATTAAGGGACTTGAATTCAATCTGGAGTCTGACAAAGCCTATGTCATAAGACTAGATCAAGAGTTGAGAAAAGCAAAGATCAATGATCTCAGAGCTGCAACCTTTCAAACTGGTGAAGATACTGCAGAGCTTAAAGATGCCAAAAGGAGAATGATTGATGAACTCAGATATGCTGAGAAATGTTTGTTGAAGAACTATCTCAGAACAACTCCTGACATCAGAGAGATCAGATGATGAAGCCAAGTCAAAGATCTACAACTGCTTAAATTTTGATATTTGTACAGACTGAAGTTGTTATCAGAAGTTGAATATTGGTAAAGCTTTAAGGACTGTAAGTTGTAGTTATCTAGTCTAATTCTCATGCATTTGTACTTAATGTTTTTGACATCATCAAATATCTGTTAAACTTATATATTATGCTAATTTACAAGTTGGGGGAGATTGTTAGATATATTTGATAATGTCATGGCTAATATAATTTATGTTTAGATTTCAGATCTTACTTAACAGGACAAATCAGTACTTAACTGTTGATCAATACTTATACTGAAAGTCAGGACTTAAGGATATCAGTACTTATATTATCAGGAGATAATCATCAGAAGTTAGATATCAGAACTTAAGTGCTGAAGGATGATCAGAGAAGGACAGTAGCTGATTAAAGGAAAGAAGATCGAGATAAACATAAGAAGAGATATGCATGAAAAAGGAATTCCGTGAAGAATGGAATACTTGGAAGAAAAGATATCTGATTGATATATTTTAGGAAGCGAAATTATATTCCATATCAATTAGCGATTATCTTGTAACTGTGTAGTATATAAACACAGACATAGGGCTTACACTATAAGTGTTATCATATATTCGAGAAGTTTATTCATTGTAACCCTAGCAGCTCTCGTGATATTTGTTCATCGCTGAGAGGTAACAGTTCCATACTGTAACAGAGTTTATTATTTCAATAAAGTTTGTTTTCTGTTACTTAATATATTAAAGTTCGATTTGATTGTATTATACACTGTATTCACCCCCTCTACAGTGTGTGTGTGATCTAACATTGCACCCTATAAGAGTTACTTTCCACTATATATTTGTACAATTAACATTTTAACATCATATATATCCAATTTGACATCCTTTTACCACCTCTTAGTCCCACTTTCATACAAGTCAATTTTGTTCTACATTTTGGCTCTAATCAACCATGTAAGTCACTTTTCACCATATTAGAGGCCCATTGCACCCTATAATAGTCACTTTCGAATATATTTGTATAATTAACATGTTAATTTTAACATCATATACGTTCATTTTGACATCCTTTTACCACCTCTTAGTGCCACTTTAATATAAGTCAAATATGTTCCATATTTTGGCTCTAATCAACCATTTAATTCACTTATCATTATATTATAGTGACTTTGCACCCTATAACAGTCACTTTCCACTATATATTTGTACAATTAACATGTTAACATCATATAAATCCAATTTGACATCCTTTTACCACCTCTTAGTTCCACTTTCATACAAGTCAATTTTGTTCTACATTTTGGCTCTAATCAACCATGTAAGTCACTTTTCACCATATTAGAGTCCCTTTGCACCCTATAAGAGTCACTTTCCATCATATATTTCTATAATTAACATGTTAACACAATATACATCCAATTTGTCATCCTTTTACCACCTCTTGGTGCCACTTTAATATAAGTCAATTTTGTTCCACATTTTGGCTCTAATCAACCATGTAAGTCGCTTTTCATCATATTATAGTGACTTTGCACCCTATAAGAGTCACTTTCCATTATATATTTGTACAAATAACATTTTAACATCATATACATCCAATTTGACATCCTTTTACCACCTCTTAGTGCCACTTTCATACAAGTCAATTTTGTTCTACATTTTGGCTCTAATCAACCATGTAAGTCACTTTTCACCATATTAGAGGCCCACTGCACCCTATAAGAGTCACTTTCCAATATATTTGTGCAATTAACATGTTAATATAAACATCATATACATCCATTTTGACATCCTTTTACCACCTCTTAGTGCCACTTTAATATAAGTCAAATTTTTTCCACATTTTGGCTTTAATCAACCATTTAAGTCACTTTTCATTACATTATAGTGACTTTGCACCCTATAACAGTCACTTTCCACCATATATTTGTACAATTAAAATGTTAACATCATATAAATCCAATTTGACATCCTTTTACCACCTCTTAGTTCCACTTTCATACAAGTCAATTTTGTTCTACATTTTTGCTCTAATCAACCATGTAAGTCACTTTTCACCATATTAGAGTCCCTTTGCACCCTATAAGAGTCACTTTCAACCATATATTTGTATAATTAACATGTTAACATCATATACATCCAATTTGACATCCTTTTACCACCTCTTAGTGCCACTTTAATATAAGTCAAATTTGTTCCATATTTTGGCTCTAATCAACCATTTAAGTCACTTTTCATCATATTATAGTGACTTTGCACCCTATAACAGTCACTTTCCACTATATATTTAT
This sequence comes from Apium graveolens, assembly GCF_009905375.1. Classification (NCBI taxonomy): domain Eukaryota; kingdom Viridiplantae; phylum Streptophyta; class Magnoliopsida; order Apiales; family Apiaceae; genus Apium; species Apium graveolens. Next base: position 244,810,016 of record NC_133653.1, on the reverse strand, counting down.
ACAATTAACATGTTAACATCATATACATCCAATTTGACATCCTTTTACCACCTCCTAGTTCCAATTTCATACAATTCAATTTTGTTCTACATATTGGCTCTAATCAACCATGTAAGTCACTTTTCACCATATTAGAGACTCTTTGCACCCTATAAGAGTCACTTTCCTTAATTTATTTGTACAATTAACATGTTAAGTTCATGTACATGCAATTTGACATCCTTTAACCACTTATTGGTACCTCTTTCCTACGAGTCAATTTTAGGCCATATTTTGCCTCTAATCAACCATGTAAGTCACTTTTCATCATATTAGAGTCACCTTGCACCCTATAAGAGTCATTTTCCACCATATATTTGTATAATTAACATGTTAACATCATATACATCTAATTTGACATCCATTTACCAACTCTTAGTGCCACTTTTATACAAGTCAATTTTGTTCCACATTTTGGCTCTAATCAACCATGCAAGTCACTTTTCACCATATGTCACTTTGCTTCCTATAATAGTCATTTTCCACCATATATTTGTACAATTAACATCTTGACATCATATACATCCAATTTGATATCCTTTAACCACCTCTTGGTATCCCTTTCCCATGAGTAAATTTTGGGCCACATTTTGGCTCTTATCAATCATGTAAGTGACTTCCCACCATATTAGAGTCACTTTACACCCTAAAAGAGTCGTTTTCCACCATATATTTGTATTATTAACATTTTAACATCATATACATCCAATTTGACAACCTTCTACCACCTCTTAGGGCCACTTTCATACAATTCAATTGTGTTCCATATTTTGGCTCTTATCAACCATGCAAGTCACTTTTCACCATATGTCACTTTGCTTCCTATAATAGTAATTTTCAACCATATATTTGTATAATTAAATGTTAACATTATATACATCCAATTTTTCATCCTTTAACCACCTCTTGGTACCCCTATCCTACGAGTAAATGTTGGGCCATATTTTGGTTTCAATCAATCATGTAAGTGACTTCCCACCATATTAGAGTCACTTTGCACCCTATAAGAGTCGTTTTCCACCATATATTTGTATAATTAACATGTTAACATCATATACATCCAATTTGACACCCTTTTACCACCTCTTAGTGCCACTTTAATACAAGTCAATTTTGTTCCATATTTTGGCTCTAATCAACCATGTAAGTCACTTTTCATCATATTATAGTGACTTTGCACCCTATAAGAGTCACTTTCCATGATATATTTGTATAATTAACTTGTTAACATCATATATATTGAATTTGACATCCTTTTACCACCTCTTAGTGCCACTTTCATATAAGTCAATTTTTTTCTACATTTTTGCTCTAATCAAACATGTAAGTCACTTTTCACCATATAGAGTCCCTTTGCACCCTATAATACTCACTTTCCTTCATTTATTTGTACAATTAACATGTTAAATTCATGTACATATAATTTGACATCCTTTAACCACTTATTGGTACCTCTTTCCTAAGAGTCAATTTTAGGGCATATTTTTCCTTTAATCAACCATGTAAGTCACTTTTCATCATATTAGAGTCACCTTGCACCCTATAAGAGTCATTTTCCACCATATATTTGTATAATTAACATGTTAACATCATATACATCCAAATGACATCCTTTTACCAACTCTTAGTGCCACTTTTATACAAGTCAATTTTGTTCCACATTTTAGCTCTAATCAACCATGCAAGTCACTTTTCACCATATGTTACTTTGCTTTCTATAATAGTCATTTTCCATCATATATTTGTACAATTAGCATCTTAACATTATATACATCCAATTTGACATCCTTTAACCACCTCTTGGTATCCCTTTCCTACGAGTAAATTTTGGGCCACATTTTGGCTCTAATCAATCATGTAAGTGACTTCCCACCATATTAGAGTCACTTTGCACCCTATAAGAGTCGTTTTCCACCATATATTTGTATTATTAACACTAGTTTTGTACCCGTGCAAAGCACGTGATGCTTTAAAAAAAATTTATTAAGTTTTATATTGTTTTTTTGTGAGGTTATTGTAAAGTAATTTTTTAAAATTAGTGAATTATGTAGGTGAATTGACTTAATTATTTTTTTAAATATTTTTTGAAATAATAAATATATTTTTGTATTAATAATAATCTCTGTTAATTTAATTAAATTTTTAAAGTTTGTATTTATTTTTAATGTTAAAATTATGAAATTTATGATTTAATAACCTTTACGCTCATTTTCTTGTCATTGTTAAATATTTCTTAATTGTATTACGAATTAGTACGTGTCATGGAAACTTGTACATATTGTGATGTTACATTGTTGCTGATGTGCACTTTAAACATATCTATTTCCTTTTCTTTAAACTTTTATGAAAGTTATATATTCACATTTAATTCTTTACGTCTAGTATAATAATTTTTTTTAATAGGTATAATTTGTTAGTATAGTATTTTGTTTTTAATAACTAAATTCATTAAAATTATTATAAAATAAAATTTTGGTTTTTTGTAGTTATTTTAAATTAATAGTTTAGTATAATTAAATAATTTGATTAATATGTTACTTTTTGTTGAAGAAAAACTATTATTATTGGTTCCTATCCAAAATTTGGAAAAGAAATAAATTTTGTTAATTTTTTCGATAAGTAAAGTAATTTAAACGCAGAAGGGTTTCAGACAGGATTGAGTAGAGAAAACACATTCATAACATGCATCTAGACATATACATACACTACATCTGTACATATACATACGCTAATCTGTATACATGTTCACAATCATTTGTTTACAGTATGAGTGTGTGATTTTCTTTGAAGAGAATAGAGATTAGTAAGATTTATATATTGGAAGAAAGGGGATCTTTTATTTTGGGTTTATGTGATTATTGATAGGAAGGGGTGTATTGGTGAAAGGTGATTAATTGGTTTATTTTTTGGTGTTTCATGTACAGGAAAACTAAGATAAGGTATTGTTATCTATTGGTATATATAATTAATGATATCATGTCTATATGATTGTTTGACAACTCTCGGTTTTACAAAATTTGTTCTCAGATTCAGTGGATACAAATAAGAAAGAGCACATTCCTGTTGCTATTGAAGGGGAGGGCTTATAGACCTGCATCACACAAGTGTGTAAGGTAATAAAATTTTTACAGTTATTAGTGGTGATTTCATTTCTTCTGTTTTAGTCAATTGTTGGAGGAAAGTCAGATCCTTGTAGCAATGGTTGGGATAATTAATGGTTAATTTAAAAGTGTATATTTTGTTAGTATTAGCATTGGCTCCTAGACAATGAAAGGTGTCCTTAATGGAAGTTCAAAAAACTATAGGTGTCCAAGTAACACCAAATAACGGTACATCAAAAATGGACAATTTACCTACAATAACTGGGTGTAGCGATGCAGTTGCAAAATAAAGTTGTAGCTGAGAAAGATGGATCATGCACATCCCAAACCTAACAGAATTGGGTATAATTTATTTTTCCGAATTGGGTATAATTTATTTTATGCATAGCAGCATGCAAGGCTCAAACCGCTGCATATAGCAAAAGAACAGGGACATCATTAGGATGATTGTGATGTTCTTACATAGTGTCATATGTTTTTCTAAAATTTTATTTGATTATTTTGTTCATTTGCAACATCGTAGTGTCTTTAGTAATGAGAATGAAAAAACTGAAGAAAGAAGCTACACCTTTTTCAGAAGAGATACAGTTAAAATATCAATAGGTATTGCAGAACGTTAAATCCATTTCGCATGAATGCCTAGCTTTGAAAGTAAAATTATTTTTACACATGACAATTTGAAGGCGGGAGTTGGTTGAAACTAATTTAAAACCAAGTATGAAGAATGTAACATTATTTGCATGGAAATAAGTATGTTAGTGTGCATTTAATTTAATTGTTACCTGTTTTATTCTTTGGTTGTAGTGCCTATATATGTATTTTATATTTTTTTATATAAGAGAATGTAAATGTGTGCATTATATCAAATGGTAGGAAACAGAAAAACAAATATGATGGTAAAGAAAATTTAAATTTAGTCTCAAACACTAAGCTATGTTCTTAATGGAACATACATGATTTATTCCCTAGCTAGTGGCTAATTTTTCTAAAGAAAGTAATACACAACAATAAATTTTGAAATCCTAGGCCATGTTCCAAATGAAACAAAAATTATTTTTCCCTTGCTACAATTTTCTAAAGATAGTAGACCATGATCACCGCATGATCATATATTTGTAGACTGGCTGAGATCTGCAAAATAGGCGACTATAATTGCGACCTTATATCTTGGGCATGCGTAGTCATATATGAGATGCGACTGGATCGGCATTCCGTCTGACACAAAATGTGGGTGTGAGTTTTCGTTGTGTTGGTTACAGATTGACGGACCATAGAGTTCAGTGAAAATGTGGTTTGGCCAAACACTTTTAGCAACTGTTCGTAATACCTGAATGGTAGTAGGGAATTTTTTAGCTGTATCAGGTTTGGTCAACATCTCTATCAGGTTGTCGATTGATGCAGCTCTTTTTTCTGGACAGTAGTAAATATCCAAAACTTTTGTTGTTATTGATGACAAAGTATGGTCATTTTCTGCCAAGTTGCAAAGAGTTTCATAAGATTCATTGTGCCGATTGTAGAGGCCAATATTTCGCTGAAGTATTATACGGAAATTTGTAAAAAATAGGGCATCAGTATTGTCATAATATGATCCTGAGATCTCCATAAAATGCAGCAGCATATCAGTTACTGATTTGTTGGTGTTCTTACCCCACGTATATAATTCCTGAGTCGGGTAGTAGCTTAACATGTGTCTTACCGTCATTCTTTTCTGTGTTTGTGACCAAGTTTTGAAGAATGTGTAGAAATCTACAAAGCTAGTGTTGCTAGTTGTTCAAGGATTAGTAAGATGGCAAAGATGGGCATGTCAGTAAGGGTTATCATTTTTTGGTTTTTTGTATCTAGTTTCATAGCTTGGGGAGAGTATGAGGTTTGTTTGTATTTTTGGGTTTTGTTTGTATTTATAGGAGACTTATTCTAAAGTGATAAATTTTTGTAGATTAATATGAAATAGAGTTTGATTATATCATTATGAAATAGAGTTTGATTATACTATTTTGTTTTGTGTATATGGATTGAACTATGATTCTTAAGTAAACTTATCATTAAAATAGTAGATTTATATCCTTTAAGTTGTTTAAGTCGTCTATTATGTGTTAATAATTTATAGGTCCGTTTATGATAATCTAATTAGGTTTTGTTCAATAGGCTTCAAGTAAATTTTACATTTAATCGGAATTTAAATAATTTTTATGTTAAAAATTTTTCTGATATAGGATTTGTGGGATTTGTTTGAATTACATATAATCCTAATATTTAAGGTTGAAATACCCAAAATTCCATTTTATTTTTATATTGTAGTTTCCAAGTAATAAATTTTATTTGTTGTCAGGAGTATTTTAATTTATGTTTTGTCATTATTTCATTTTAATGAATTAATAAATAAATAAGTTTTATAAAAAATAAATTTGTTTATATATGTTTTTTGACATATGTTTGTAGTTGTGGGCATGTATAAAAATAAGTTTATTAAAAAGTATGAGTTGTAATTATTATAATTCTGACATTATTTAAAATTATGCAGACTGAAGAATGGTTGAATTTTAAATATAAAGAATTAATTTGTTTATGTGTAATGTAGTACATTGACATGAAAAGTACTTTTCTAAGCATTAAAATTTGAACCATCCAAATGGCTAAATTTCTTAAATAATAATGTAAAGTTCATGGAATGAAACCAATACCAAAGGTGTTGTAAAATAAAGTCAAAGCAGCAAAATCCTAATAGTCTATAAAAAGAAATGTAAACTAAGTTTTAAGTTCGAATTCAAAAACATTGAATGTTTTATTGATAGTGAGGTGGGAAGGAATTTACTCCTGCACTCTTCCACTGCTTGTAGTATTGTCTTTATCCTTGAACTTCCTCTGCTTTATTCTGTGCTGGTCCTTGGTTTTGGTGATGATATTGTCTAACTGATCATCGTCTATGTTTGCCATGCGTTTTTTGGTCAGGTCTCCATGCTCCGTGGTTGACAAAGCTTGATTGACATCTCCATTTTTGGCACCATCTTGTCCAGTCTGTGTTTCTTCATTCTTGACACAAGTAAGTTTGGTGACCAGGTATTCCTCTCGTCCAATATTGTAATTAGTGACCTTCAAGTCAAATGTGCATTTTTTCCCAATCATATTGTTATGAATGTTGGAATGTTCATAGGACTTGCTTCCTCTTTCAAAAAATATAAATGGTGTTTGGTTAGTATAGGATTTTGAAAATATGTTCAATTATATATGTGATATTATGTGTGATTAAGCAAACTAAGCTAAATTGTAATGGTTAGAATGGTCTAAATAAGTGCAATTGCTTAATAGGAATGAATATGGAGATGTTTATGATAAAGTTAGTTAACACTTATACATGTTTCTAATCAGTTCTTGTCTGCACTAACATGCAGTCCTTAATGCTATTCTAACCTGATGCACTCAGTTTCCCATTGTTAAATTTGTTTTTGTAAGTCATTAGTACTGGAATTGAATAAGTTAATTATAATATATAAGAGGTGTAAAAATGTGTTTAGAAAATGAAACTACAATTTCGAGAATTTAGGATGGGTATGTATGTTAAATGATTAGTAATTAATTATTCATGTTGGTTTGTAGGTATTTAGGTTATATTTTTTCTAATTCACTGCATTATGATAAGATTTTTTTTGTTTTTGTCATTTTAAGGTTTGGTTGAAATTAATAGGTTGTGTGGTTAATTATATAATAGAAATATGGTTAACTTACATTTTTTAAGTAGTGAAATTTATTTTTACATGTTTGTTATTATTATTTTCTCTTGTTTATATATTTTTTAATTATTCTGTTGGAAAAAATATATTTAAAAGGTCAAGTAATATATAATATATTTCAAAAATATATATATATTTGGTTTGTAGTATTTATGTTATGGATATTATATCTCATGTATAAACATGTTTCATTTTTACGTTTTCGTGTTAATTTGATTATTTACATCTTAGTATATTCTTTGGAATTTATATTTATTTATGTATTATATATTTTTAATTATATTAAATAATTAGTAATTATTCAAGTTAGTTTTTAGTTATTTAGGTTATATTTTTTCTAGTTCACTGCAGAGTATGTTTGTTTTCATCATTTTATGATTAGGTTGAAGTTAATAGGTTGTGAGGTTAATTATATAATCGAAAGATGTCTAACTGACATTTTTTATCTTCCATGTTCTCTGCAGAGTATGTTCACTGCAGAGTATGTTTAGGCTCATGTTCTCTTTAAGTTTAACAATTATATGCATCTAATTCAATTGTCCAATAGGTAGTATATTTATAATGTTTTATCTGCCTAAATTACTTTATGAGAACTATCTTTAATATTAAATATTTGTTTCAAGAAGGGTAACATGTATAGCATCTATGAATACAATCATCTATCGATATAATTGTACATGCATGTATTATAATTTTTATATTGTAATGGTTTTGGTGATATCTATTATATAAATGTTAACTTAAATGGATTAATATAACAATTATTGTTGTTATGGTTGTTTGAAATGTGATTTACAAATGCTGTTTTATATGCAATAATAAAAGAAATTATTGTTTAATTTTAGAATTGAACATTTAAATTTATACAAAGTAGTGGGAGAGATATTACCTCGTTTGTGTCCATGATATGCTGAACCGGTACTCCTATCAAACTGAGAACTTGCTTGTCGAATAATATGAAAGTGGTAGTTGCAGTTGCATCTTTCACTTTGACAATGACTTTGTATTTGTAAGTTGGGCTTGTTTCAATGTTTGGGCAATTATAACATTGTTTTGTATTTGTTCCATCTTTCATCTTCTTAAAGCAGTTGTTGCAAGCCACGTAATACCAACCAAAATTTGGTATTATTCCGATAATTGTTGCCTCAGTTGTGCATAGTATTTCCTGTCGAATGTATGTTTTTAAGTACATGGTAAACTTTCAAATTAAATCTTATAAACAATATTTTTACCTTATCATTGTCATGTAGCTTTGCTTCGATCAGTTGTATGAGTGTCATTACTTTAATATCTGATATAGTAGTTTGTCCAACTTGTAGTATTGATCGGACAATTTTTGGATTTTCATTGCTTGAATCTTTGAAGAGGTCGGATGATTTGAGATTGACTATTGCAGAGTGGTCTACGTTAAAATATAGTTGTGTGGCAGACGTTGAGGATAACAGAACTTGACCTGTTCAAAGGTAATCATATTAGGAGATAATAATTAAAAAGTACAAAATTGGATGTGTCTAAATATTTATGTTTTAAAAGGGAATGATAGTTACGTTCAATATTTTTGGCTAAAGTTCCAGTCACAATGACATATGTGGCCGAGTTTTTGTACATGGGTTCCTCATCTGTAAATTTCTTTGCTTTATCTTCCCAAAGAGTTAGTTTGATCTCCTCGGACCTGCATAATAAATGCCTTGTTTTGTTAATTATGATAGATATATTAGTTAGTGGTTAGTAGATGTAATTTTACTGACCTTTGATCTTGTAGCAGGATGTCAATTTTGTGGGTTCCATTTGATGTAGTCTGCAGCTCTGTGTATGACAACAATCTCCCAACAACATCTATTGAGGAAATGGTTTATTTGGTAAGACATCGTAAACGTTTTTAACACAATTTTTGTATTTAACTATAATGTTATAATTTAACTATAATGTTATAATAATAAAAAATAATGTTTTTAACAATCTTTACCAATAAGGTCAACTACATTTCCAACCCTTGCTTTAGCTTCTTCATAAGACAAACAGTGAAATTTGTAGGCTGATATGTTTCCTTCGTCAGGAATCCTTTTGATTGTTGTTTTCCTTTGAAAGTTTATGGCTTTATCACCGGGCACAGGTCTATATGTATCTTGTGCAGGCACGACCTTAACATTAGAGATAATGTATGTGCTACCAACATGGAGTTTGCTGTTAAACTGGTCAAATTGATTGACATAAATAGTTGCATGTATGTGCTGGTCCTGCATATATAGCAATATATTTTTAATGAGTATGATATTTTTGTAAATGAAGTATTAAATGAATGTTACCTCTTCATCTAACAGGAGTAGATTTTTGTTCATAATAAATTTTGTCCTTACATTAATTGAATCCCACATCTGCTTAGTCGTACTTTGATGGCTGAATCGTCCTTTCCCAATGTTAATTCTTTAAGCAAGTGATAACCTAATGTCATTCTGTAAACATAACAAAGTGTAGAATGTAAGGTAAGTAATGGGAGGCTTAACCCAATGTATAGTGCCATGAGTAAAAATGGGCCGAGAATGTATTTTACCTGAACATTTCCTGTATTATTTGGTTTGCAGTTGTGTGTTTTGTTGTTTGCAGTTGTGTTTAGTATATATATAAGACCTTAGTAAATTATTTGGTATAGTTTATCATTGTCTTTTGAGGTAGTCAACTAAAAAAGAATTTTTTATATGGTATGACTTTTAGTATATCAGATAAACTATATTAGAAAGATAGTTTAAAATGTCTATATTTGTATAATGATACATATCTAGAGAGGTGGCGTGTGTTTGTGTTGTATATCTAGGAAAAAAAATTAATTTTAACATTTTTAGATTAAGAGAGTTTGAATAGTGGTGTGTTTTTGTGTTGTATATCTCACTAATTAATTTTAACAAAATAAGATTAAGAGAGTTTGAATATGTATGGATTTGTAAATTGACTGTGAAAGAAGTAATCTGTGTTTACATGTAGGCAAATGGTGGTAGGATAGTATATATTTTAGGACTTAATTAATATATTTTAACTTTATTTTTGGAGGCTAAATATTAATGTTCATAAGACTTTTCTCAATAAATAACTATTATAGTGTAAATTAAATTGTTTTTTTAAATCCTAAAAATTTGGTTTTAAGTATTTTGTTAATATGAAAATGTTATATGGTTTTAATTATTAGGTATATTTTATCATTATATTTTGGAGGTAGTCAAGTAAAAATTTTTTTTGTATATGGTATGACTTTTAGTAAAACAGATAAAATATATTAGAAAGATACATTAAAAAAGAAAGAAAGATACGTTTAAAGAAAAGAGAAAGATAAGTTTAAAATGTCTATAATCTCACTAATTAATTTTAATGAAATTTGATTAAGAGAGTTTGAATATGTATAGATTTGTAAATTGACTGTGAAATGCATGTTTACATATATATATATAAATATATTAACTAATAATGTAAGTTTAAATTTGAAAGGATATTTTTTTATGAAATCTCTATGTGCTGGTATATTAAAAAAACATATCCCGAGAGAAAAGTTGTAACTGATATTGAAGGGAGTTGGGGTAATAATGGAAGTGTCTACATAATTATTTGATAATAAAATTGAATTTTCTGAAACTAAGGTTTGAACTTACTGGTCCCTAATTGAGGGTAGGATACTGCAAAGTGATGTACAACATATCAAAAATATCATTATATTATAATAAGGATTAAATATAAAGAAAATTCGTAATAGCATTACACAAACCGCAGAATATGTTGCATGAAGAGGTCACATAATAATTTCTTATTTTTGCTAATTGCTTGCATAATAATTGGCATAGCAAAACATTAAACTCATCTGAATAGGGTTAATATACCCAAAAAAGTTGTAACTTATATCCAAGGGAGCTTAATAATGGAATTGTAAACAGTATTAAGACATTATAAAATTGCATTTTCTGAAACTAAGCTTTGAACTTCAGGTCCCTGATTGAGAGTAGGCTACTGTACATCAAAGATGTCATAAAAATCATAATAAGGAAATAATATAAGGAAAATTCCTCATATAATAAGTTATAGAAGGAAGTTCAATTTTAAGAAAATAGGAGAGAACATATGATTTGTTAATGTTACAAATCATTAAATATTTCATGGTACACCACATTTTTAGTCATTCCTTCATGTGGGTGGCTTATTGGCTCACAAACTATATGTAGACCTGTTGGCGATGTTACTCTTGAGACAGCCACATAAAATTGGCCATGACTAAATATCGGGTTTGGAAGGTATAATCCAACTATCTTTAGAGTTTGCCCTTGACTTTTATTTATTGTCATTGCATAGGAAAGAGCCACGGGAAATTATACTCTTTTGAATACAAAAGGTAGGGAGGAATCAGTTGGTCTCATACATATTCTTGGTATAAAAGTCTTTTCTCCAATATGATTACCTGTATTGATAATTCCTTCAATTACCTTTGTACATAGCTGCGTCACAATTAACCTTGTGCCATTACAAAGTCCTCTAGCTGGGCATATATTTCTGAGTTGAACAATTGGAGACCCGACTTTAAGTTGCAAAACGTGATTTGGAACACCTAAAAATTTTAAAGAGTTAAAAAATTCTATAGGGTACATATTTTCTTGAGATTCATAATTCACAGAACTCTTGCATATTGAATCGTAGCTTCGATATATCTTGCATTCCCCTGGTTAGTGAAAAAAGCAAACCATTAAGAAAAAGGAAGATTAAGAAATTATATATAGAGCTTGAGAATTAAGTATGATTGGAATTTAATTCATAAGTTATTTGTTCCATTACCTGGTGATAGCTTCAAAACCTCTATATTTATAGCATCAACATCTTCATTTAATGGTTTTAGGATGACTCGGTCTCTGAAATAATTTGGATCATTTTTCACTTCACGTATATCTGAATACAATGTATTAATAATTGCTTGTTTCCCATCTGGACCTGGATGAACACGTAACTCTGGTGGTATTTCAATTAAATTTGATTTTGACGAATCTTTCCTCAATTCAGTTCTAATAGTGCCATCTCCAACCTTAATTACCCACTCATTATATGGAATAAGATTTTCACCAACTGTTACAGATGGAGCATTGTCTACAATCCGCATGTTTTGGTCTAATTTGAACACGGTGCACTGCTTCCATAAATAGGATTTACTAATGGATGCCATCACTATGTCCTCCCTACCCTTGTTTGGCAAAACAGGCAAGATTTGTCTAAAATCACCCCCAAGTAGAACTGTTTTCCCACTAAACGGTTTTTGTAGATTGTTAGGATCTTGACGTTGCATTATATCACGGAAAGTACGATCAACAGCCTCAAATATATGCCTATGATTCATCGGTACTTCATCCCACACCACTAAATCGGTATATAAAATTAGCTCGGCCAACAAAGTGTTTTTTTAATGCCGCATGTACTATTTTCAAAAATTTGTAATGGGATCTTGAATCTTGAACGGGCAGTTCTACCACCTTCTATTAAAAGTGATGCAATACCTGATGATGCAACTGCTTATACTACTTTTTCTTCTAATCGTAGTGTAGAAATAATAGTTTTCCATAAGAAGGTTTTGCCCGTACCTCCGTGTCCATAGACGAAAAATAATCCACCACTTTTTTCCATGACATTTTTGGTCAACACTTGATGGATCATCTTCTGTTTTTCATTTAACATTTTGATTAATGTCTGGCTTTGTTGCTTAAGAAGATGTCTGTCATACATGTACTCCTCGTATAAAAGTGTATTTTGACTTCTAAGATGAAGTGCAGGATCTACCGGAGGTAAGGTGGGGAAATCTTTCAATGACTTGCCTGTTTTACGGAGTTGTAATTCTACATCATATAAAGTCAATGATTGTAGTTCTTCAGCAGTGATTGCAAAGTTCCGATGTCCTGTTTTTTTGTGATGACTATATTCAATATCATCTGACATAAGGGTCCAATTCTTATCCCACAATGACCGAACATCAGAGACATCACAGAATAAGAGTATAGTTACAAACAAATTTCGTAGTTGTCTACCTGTTTCAAAAAGAGGAAAAATTAGAGACACCTCTGAAAAGTAGTATAGTAAGGCATAAATTTTTAAGTTGATTACCTGTTTGGTGCGTAGAAGCCTCTTGTATTGCTGAATGCCAATCATCATCACTGCCAAGAATGTCATGATGGAAACATGCCTCCTTATAAGAGTTGTACACTACCCCGTTCACTGTTCTTAGGCTCTCAAATGAAGTTGCTCCACATACAAAGTTTAGTAAAAGTCTCATGTAGAACAACTCACCTGTAGAAAGCTTAACATAAATTAAATGTCCAACTACATACAATATTGATTAAAAGTGTTATGTAGAACAACTCACCCGCAGAAGGCTGAACATATATTAATCGCCCAATTACGGGAATCTCTTTTTTTCTAGGGATCCACATTTTACTTGCATTGTCCCATTTAAATTTTTCTGGATATTCAACATAAGTTAGGTTTCTTCCACTCAGATATCGTTCATTTGCTTGAAACCACTGAACAAACATTGTCCCATCAATATGATTTCTTCTCAAAACTGTTGTTAGAGACTCTTTCTCATTATAACAAATTGTTTGCTCTTTTTCAAGATGGAAGATTAACTTCTGGACCACAGGTTTTCTATAATGAATTGGATTATCAAATATGCGCCAACATGCCTCACAGGAAGATAAATACCTACATGCCAAATAGTTTTGTATCTCATTATTATCAGTGGTTGTTGAATCATCCGTATGTGGTTGTCCATCTCTCTCAATGACCATTGTTGCACGATCAGGGCCTTTTAGCAAATATTTGAACATGTATTTTATTAGGTTACCCTGATCACACCATTCAACATTTATATGTGCCTGATACTTAACCAATAATCCTCGATTATATGGTACAATAAACCTGTAACATTGAAAATGTTTTAGTATTGCAATTATTTTATTAAAGATTTAATAGATTTTGCAATTAACATAAATTGTATACCTGTTGTCAAGTTCCACCCCCTTACATTTTGTTGTTCGGCCATCATTACGTCACCTATAGACTGGATATCCATTTGAGTCGATTGTTGTTTCAGCATTGAAATCTTTTGGGAAAAACTTGCTACACTTTTTGTTGCCTTCGTTGCCTTTCATGCACGCACAATTTGGGTTGACAGCACCACATGGACCATGAACCATTAATGTTGTAACAGCTTCAAAACCTACAGGATCAGTTTCCTTTTCTGGAATTTTTGTTGAAATGATAGAATCTATTTCTTCCGTAGAATGACAACGATAGTATTCAGCAAGCCAAAGGACTATGTGCACATGTGGGAGGCCTCTTTTTTGAAATTCCACTGTGTATGCTACTGCAAACATAATATTTTTCTTAAAAAACAAAATTAAATTAAATTCTTCAGAAATGACCGTATATGTATCTTCTAAAACATTATGCTAGACACCTATATATATTTATATAATTGACTAAATAAATACTAAAGTTAATGTCATCTACTGACTTAACTTGTGTATAAGGAAAATCAATTGTGTAATCAAGATTTAACAGGCTAATTGAATAACCAAGTATAACCAAGAGACGGGGGAAATTGGGAAGAGTACCTTGCTGCAACAAAGGGTAGAGATTGGGATGAATTTGACCTGCTAATTACTATTGAAGTTTTGAAAATTTAGGCCGAAGCAGACGGAATTAGAGGTAGTATATGAGTCAGAGGCCGCAGCAGAGGTAGTATTTGAGTGGGGAATAACGTGTTTTTTAGCAGGACTTGCGCATACAACGGTTTAGGTAGTATGCTTATTTTTTTTTTAATTTTTTAACATTAAATACTATTATAATTGGGGTAGTTGAAACACAATATAATCTATTTTAGTTATTATAGTTAAGTGTAAATGAATTGAATATAGTTCATTTTTCAAAGGTGAGATTAAGTTTTTATATGAGATCATTTTGAAATTTTATTAATTTAAACAATAATTATTGTTATTAGTTTTTTCATATTTTTGTATTGATGTGTTTGTCTTTTTATAGATATTCATTATTAAGGTTGTTTTGCAATCTTTCTGTAAAATTAATATGATTAAATAAAAGTTACATAACTTTGAAACTATAATATTTTATGCTTATCATTGTATTTGGTATTTGATATTATTTGACATTGTACAGACTGTGAATTATTGTTACCAGGCGAGCTAATCTTACTTTTTGGAAGGATGAGAGGATAGTTAAAGAGCCTAATGATGTGTTACTAATAATTTCTGCAAAGGTTTGTGGATTTCGTATTTTTTGTTGGTGATTGATAATGAAAATGTAAGTGTATGTTAAATTCAACCGTCCATTTCTTACAGGTTTGGGTTTATATTGAATTTGGATTATCAGGGGGTATTGAATCCATTATAGTGTCTTTTGTCAACTCTAGTGAAGTGATTAATCACTTGAAGAAATATTTTGGTGAACACTCGAATGTAAGGTATGAAGTTCTTTACTTCCTATAAAGTACTACCATGTGGAATTTAGACCCAACGAAAGTATTATTCTTTTATGGAGGCTATAAGGGATGGTTAATGGTAATTATAAAATTGAAACTTTTAACATATGTATAATCATTCCGCAGTGGGGAATAATGTATGTGTTTTTTAGAAGGGCTTGCACATACGATGACTTAGGTAGTATGTTTGTTTTTTCAATTTTTTTATTATATATAAAATACAAATATAATCAGGATAATTGAACCAAAATGTAATCTATTCTAGTTATTATAGTTAAGTATAGATGTATTTAGTAAAGTTTATTTTTCAAATTTGAGTTTATGTATATATTTGAGATAATTTCTAAATTTTTCTAATTTAAACAATTATTGTTGTTATTAGTTTTTGTGTATTATTGTATTATTGTGTTTGTGTTTTTATAGATATACATTATTAAGGTTCTATGCAAAGTCTTCATGTAATATTAATATGAATAAATTAAAGGTTACATAACTTTGGAAGGTATTATATTTTATGCTTCTCATGGTATTTGGTATTATGTGACATTGTACAGACCTTGATTTATTCTTACCAGGCGACCTAATCTTACTTTTTTTAGGGATGAGAGGATAGTTGAAGAGCGTAATGTTGTGTTACTCACAATTTCTGCAAAGATATATTAATTTCCTTATATTTTTGCCACTATATTATTAACAATCATAAACCGGAAAATATATAATAAAAAACATGTTACCTGCAATAGCTTTCCCAAGGACGTGATTATGCATCAAATCTTCTAAGAGCATGTCAAGTTTAATCTAGAATACTCGACATATAATGTCTGGCCTGACATCTGGGGTTTGATTAGGAATCTTAGCACATAAGTCTTTTATTTCGGGCCATGCCGGATTATATGTAAAAGTAATAAATAAATTCGGGCTTCCCAATTTTCTGCATACCGCCATGCAATCTTGGTAATTTTGCTGCATATATCGAGGACTACCTGTGAAAGAAGCTGGTAGGACAATACGCTTACCTACAGTTCTCGCATCTACATCACCACGATTTACACAATCTATTATATTATTATACAGTTCAGCCCTCAATATTTCTTGATGCAATTGTACCCACAATAGTCTTCCATGTTCAACACATGTATATGCATCGACCACATACTGTAAGAATAATCTACCTCCTCGAATAACTGTTTGCCCTTCATTTTTACGTTGCTGAAATCGGTACGCATAGAATGCTCTCATTGAGACTTGGTCTCTTTTCTTTGGTCTATGTGTGGTAACACCACGGTGTAGTATATCGGTTCTAAAACCATCTTCACCATGTGGAAATAATAATGGATAATGCAGAGCCATGTAACTTGGATTAAGTTCCGAAATTCTATGGAGACCACCTCCCTTATACTCTAGAATTATGTCTCTTTTATCAATGAGGTTATTATCAGCAACTAATGCATCAAATTCATGAACATTGGTAGGGGTACAATCCTCCCGACCATCTGTTTCCCTATTTGCAATTAAACGAATTCTGAATGGTTCACAATTTGTTTCTTTATACCGATCACATGCCTGGCGGTAGATTTTTACCAATTCATTCTCACAGTCCAACATTTTTGAGAGTGGCTCAATTATCCTGTTGTCCAAAGGTTTATCGTTGTGTGGGAAATTTATGCGACTTTGTAATGCTTCTTGATTATCAAGCATATAAATTTGAGAATATACAGCCTTTGGATCATCATCCTCCGTAAACAAAGATCCTATTTGATGATTACGCTCTCCATATACCCGATATACAAAAGGTCCTCCACCATGATTAAACCTGTTATCAATCTTTCCACCTGTAGATGTAGATGCAAATACACTATTGAACATCCTAGAATTTGTGCAGAATGATTTGCTTAATTGGTCAGAACCGTCTAATAAATTCTTCAATTCCACCGGAGTCTCCCGTAATTTTGGCAATTCCACTTTCCCCTCACCACAACATAGTGAAAAACCCCAAGAATTTGTACGGTCTTGTTATTTTGTTCTTTCATATTTCCACATTATCGCACCACAATGAAAACACTCTTCTGTAGGAAATCCTATGTCCAAAATAGCATTACTTCTTCCTGTAATCAAATAATCAATATCATTACACGTGATACAAATTATAAAAATAAAAATGTATAATTTTATGAACTAATACATACCAAACTCCAATTTTTTGGCATTTATTTTGTTCCTTGTTCGTGTACTAACTTCAGCAAATGCTACAAAAAATTAAAGAGGAAACCTTACCAGGTTTATAGTAAAAAAAATTTCAAAAAATTGTAAAACAAAATTATTAAGTTACCTTTTGTTGTAAAAGTTTGTCTTCTTATCATTTGGATCGATTTCGTAGGCACATCCTTAGCTACATATGTAATGCATTCACAGTTTATTAATACATATCCAAATTTAAAATATGAGGCATATAATATTATTTTATAGTGCATAAATTTAAAATTATTGATATTACATACATATGTAAAATTTTACTTTAACTTACATTGAAGGAAAACTTCCCTTTTTTGGGCTCGTTGTTCACGACGACGTTTGTTTCGTGCATTTTTCCGGTCATCAGTCTCTGTAAAACAACAACAGTTTCAACCAAAATAGTAATAACAAAGATTGGTATGACATGCAAAACTGCACCACTTTATAGCAGGTAACAATTGTAGATTATATGTTTTATTCAAATGAAGTTTACAAATATTCTTTATAACAATTACACATTACTTTATGAAAACTGGCATTTAATAAATTAAACATATTATACAATTATGTGTGGTAGGTTTACCCATTTTCACTTACGTTTTACTTGAGAAACTTTTTTTTCAGCTCGTTTCTTACGACGTCGCATGTTTATTACATTTCTTTGCTCATCTGTACCTATTACATGTTATAAAGTGACACACTAAGTAGAATCAGTATGTTGTATGTAAGGAAAAAAAGTTAAACCTAATATATAGTAAAAGTGCGAGTATTTCAGTTTCTTTGACTTACGTTGTATTGTTTTTTATTTTGGCCTTGTTCTTCAGGTTGTCGTTTATTTAGCAAATACTTATTCTTATCAATTATTGGGTTACAATCTTCGAGGCAATGGTTGAGAGTGGAAATTTGTTGTTGATCAAGTACGCTTTTCTCCATCAAACCTATTTATTGAAACCAAATAAATATATAACTTCAAAAAATTAGTCAAAAATTTAACGTAAAATGCTTAAATTACTTGTGCCGGGTTTTGCATCATATTCTTACATTGTGCATGTTGTTCGGCATTACACGGCTCTTCGGTCTCTGTTATATCTTTAAAATTTACATAACAAATAAAATTATTAATGTGTTTGGAACACCAAAGTTACGCGTAATAAATATTTTGAAAGTGGGAGATTTCGAACTTACGCAATAAATTTTTCTTTTTCTGGGCTCTTTGATCACGCCGTCTTTTATTCCGTGCAATCATCTGCTCATCAATTAACATTGTACCCTCTTGAAGATAACGGATGTTTGTAGGAATTTCTTATTGATTAAATTCAATTACATTTTTCTCCATTGAACCTGTTAATCCAATATAAACAAACATATAGCTTAAAAAAATTATCAACAAATTAATCGTAAAATGATACAATTACTTGTGGTGGATTTAACATTTTTACTAAATAGATACAATTATTATGTTATTTGCAAGACTAAAGTGACGGCTAATAAATAATTTCAAAGTGGGAGTCCTTTAAATTCCTCAACTTACTTTGCAAGTTTCTCTTTTTCTCGGCCCGTTGATCACGTCACCTTTTATTTCGCGCAAGCCTCTGCTCATCAATTGATGAGGTGCAATCTTCACCATAATGACTGTACCTAGTAGTTTGTGGTTGATCGATGTCAACAACACTTATCTCCATCAAAGCTGTTAATGAAAAAAAATATTAGCATTCATATTGTTAATTTTATGTCATGTACTTGTTGTTAATGCATAACATGATTTTTATATTAGTATGTTTGTTGTTAATTCTAGATCATTTCCTTGTTCTACAACTTCTTTTTATTATTTATTCTCACTTCAAAGTGCAACTATGAATACTTGAAAAGTGCCTTTATTATTGTGTTACTGAGTCTGAATATCTCTTAAGTGTTCAATACCTTCTTTTTGTAGCCGCCGCCGCTCAGATCGCTTTCTATTTCTTTAAATCCTGGCCTCGTCTGTCACTGTGTTATACTGTTCGCGTCGTCTTTTGTTTCGCTCTAGCCTTTTATCACCATTTTCATATCCTTCCATTCGAGGATCTTCCATGACCAGGTGAGACCATAAATATATATCCTGCCAAAGGCATGTGGTTAACTTCTATACATTATTGAAACAAAAACTTTCCTACTTCAAACAAATGTAAGCGTAGTTAAATATACAGGGCAGATGTCTTTTTTAATGAATGTAAATTAACTATAATTTCTCAATTGTTTACCAACAAATAGGTGACCTTTTTGGGATTTTTAATTTTAATATTTTTTTGACTTTACCTGGAGGACATGAGTTAAAAACTTCAAATTGTAATAATAAAAATGAAAAAATAGTAATAGGATATCAACAAAAATTTGTACATATAACCTTTTGCAGTTGTTGAGATTTTTGCTTGCCTCCTGTAAATATAATAACAATGATTAATACGTTAATACAGAGTATGTATGTGGTAATAATCAAGCTGAGGTCCTTGACAGAGACTATACCACACAAATTAAATCAATGAACACATATATTCTAATGAATGTGGCAAAGGTCTTGTGCTAGGCTATCAGAAATGTTCACTTAATTACATGGTGCTTAGTTTTATTTTTATTATTTATGGAAGCTGTGGTGATTGGAAGGTCTTGTGCTAGCCTATCAGAAATGTTCACTTAATTACATGGCGCTTAGTTTTATTTTTATTATTTATGGAAGCTGTGCTGATTGGATATAGGTGTGGAGTGGTGTGTGCATTTTCCTATGTATGGTACTTATATGAAAGGTCAAAAAGATCTTGTGCTAGGCTATCAATTTGCTTACTTTAATTTATATTATTATGGAAGCTTTTGCAGGTAAAGCAGAATAGGTGCCACAACTTATAAAACAAAGTAGAAGGGCGTGGTTCTTACATAAGCAGTGAAGGAATCCAAATTAAATGAGCAAATCTTGTGCTAGTCTATATGTTCATATTTTGAAAGAGTTTTGTCATTAGTTTTTATTTATTAATATAAAATTATTCATTTATGTTGAGTTTCAATTCAATTTGATTATTAGTATTGTATTCAACTCTTATACAATGTACTAAAAGACCCAAAAAGGTCATAATACTCTCTCCCTGGTTTTGAAGGACACGTTTGAAATTGATGGAAGTTGGAAGACTTAAATTGGCAATTAAAAAATTACAGATAAAAAAATCTCCTAGTATAGAGGATCCAGTGATAGTAAATGTGCAACCTGAAATGGGTATATGAATGCCCACTTGGAAGATAATGTATCAGAGAGATGGTTACGTCATCATAAGTCACCCTCGTAATTTACCATTTTTCTAGTCTTGTATTCCTTCACCCCAAAGTCGTAAGAAACAATTTTGATATTCTGCATCAATTCCTCAAGATCTTATATATAATACATATATATGTATCTAAAATAATACCTGTGCCAGGTTTTCAATACTTTTGCCCATTGATAGATAGGGTTTTGCATTCACCTGTTTTTTGAGTCCTGTCTTTTTTGTTGTTTTGCTGTTCACGTGTTTTCAATGGGAAACTAATTAAAAAATTTTGTGGGGTCCAGTGACGACCATACCAAAATGACTATACCAAAGTAACCATCCCACTTTAAGTGCTTTAGTCAAATTATATATAAGGATATAATTTTAACATCATAAACATCCAATTTGACAACCTTTTACCACCTCTTAGTGCCATTTTCATACAAGTCAATTTTGTTCCACATTTTGGCTCTAATCAACCATGCAAGTCACTCTTCACCATATGTCACTTTAATTCCTATAATAGTCATTTTTCACCAAATATTTGTACAATTAACATGTTAACATTATATACATCCAATTTGACATCCTTTAACCACCTCTTGGTACCCCCTTCCTACGAGTAAATTTTGGTCCACATTTTGGCTCTAATCAATCATGTAAGTAAGTTCCCACCATATTAGAGTCACTTTGTACCCTATAAGAGTCGTTTTCCAGCATATATTTGTATAATTAACACGTTAACATCATATACATCCAATTTAACATTCATTTACCACCGCTTAGTGACTCTTTCATACAAGTTAATTTTGTTCCACATTTTGGCTCTAATCAACCATATAAGTTACTTTTCATCATATTAGGGTCACTTTGAACCCTATGTCACTTTGCTTCCTATAATAGTCATTTTCCACCATATATTTGTACAATTAACATCTTGACATCATATACATCCAATTTGATATCCTTTAACCACCTCTTGGTATCCCTTTCCCATGAGTAAATTTTGGGCCACATTTTGGCTCTAATCAATCATGTAAGTGACTTCCCACCATATTAGAGTCACTTTGCACCCTATAAGAGTCGTTTTCCACCATATATTTGTATAATTAACATGTTAACATCATATACATCCAATTTGACACCCTTTTACCACCTCTTAGTGCCATTTTAATACAAGTCAATTTTGTTCCATATTTTGGCTCTAATCAACCATGTAAGTCACTTTTCATCATATTATAGTGACTTTGCACCCTATAAGAGTCACTTTCCACTATATATTTGTACAATTAACTTGTTAACATCATATATATCGAATTTGACATCCTTTTACCACCTCTTAGTGCCACTTTCATATAAGTCAATTTTTTTCTACATTTTTGCTCTAATCAAACATGTAAGTCACTTTTCACCATATTAGAGTCCCTTTGCACCCTATAAGACTCATTTTCCTTTATTTATTTGTACAATTAACATGTTAAATTCATGTACATATAATTTGACATCCTTTAACCACTTATTGGTACCTCTTTCCTAAGAGTCAATTTTAGGCCATATTTTTCCTTTAATCAACCATGTAAGTCACTTTTCATCATATTAGAGTCACCTTGCACCCTATAAGAGTCATTTTCCACCATATATTTGTATAATTAACATGTTAACATCATATACATCCAAATTGACATCCTTTTACCAACTCTTAGTGCCACTTTTATACAAGTCAATTTTGTTCCACATTTTAGCTCTAATCAACCATGCAAGTCACTTTTCACCATATGTTACTTTGATTTCTATAATAGTCATTTTCCATCATATATTTGTACAATTAGCATCTTAACATCATATACATCCAATTTGACATCCTTTAACCACCTCTTGGTATCCCTTTCCTACGAGTAAATTTTGGGCCACATTTTGGCTATAATCAATCATGTAAGTGACTTCCCACCATATTAGAGTCACTTTGCACCCTATAAGAGTCGTTTTCCACCATATATTTGTATTATTAACATTTTAACATCATAAACATCCAATTTGACAACCTTTTACCACCTCTTAGTGCCATTTTCATACAAGTCAATTTTGTTCCACATTTTGGCTCTAATCAACCATGCAAGTCACTCTTCACCATATGTCACTTTAATTCCTATAATAGTCATTTTTCACCAGATATTTGTACAATTAACATGTTAACATCATATACATCCAATTTGACATCCTTTAACCACCTCTTGGTACCCCTTTCCTACGAGTAAATTTTGGTCCACATTTTGGCTCTAATCAATCATGTAAGTAAGTTCCCACCATATTAGAGTCACTTTGTACCCTATAAGAGACGTTTTCCACCATATATTTGTATAATTAACATGTTAACATCATATACATCCAATTTAACATCCGTTTACCACCGCTTAGTGACTCTTTCATACAAGTTAATTTTGTTCCACATTTTGGCTCTAATCAACCATATAAGTTATTTTTCATCATATTAGAGTCACTTTGAACCCTATAAGAGTCACTTTCGAATATATTTGTACAATTAACATGTTAATGTTAACATCATATACATCCATTTTGACATGCTTTTACCACCTCTTAGTGCCACTTTAATACAAGTCAATTTTGTTCCACATTTTGGCTCTAATCAACCATGTAAGTCGCTTTTCATCACATTATAGTGACTTTGCACCCTATAAGAGTCACTTTCCACTATATATTTGTACAATTAACATTTTAACATCATATACATCCAATTTGACATACTTTTACCACCTCTTATTGCCATTTTCATACAAGTCAATTTTGTTCTACATTTTGGCTAATCAACTATGTAAGTCACTTTTCACCATATTAGAGGCTCATTGCACCCTATAAGAGTCACTTTCCAATATATTTGTACAATTAACATGTTAATGTAAACATCATATACATCCAATTTGACATCCTTTTACCACCTCTTAGTGCCACTTTAATATAAGTCAAATATGTTCCACATTTTGGCTCTAATCAACCATGCAAGTCACTTTTCACCATATGTCACTTTGCTTCCTATAATAGTCATTTTCCACCATATATTTGTATAATTAACATCTTAACATCATATACATCCAATTTGATATCCTTTAACCACCTCTTGGTATCCCTTTCCCACGAGTAAATTTTGGGCCACATTTTGGCTCTAATCAATCATGTAAGTGACTTCCCACCATATTAGAGTCACTTTGCACCCTAAAAGAGTCGTTTTCCACCATATATTTGTATTATTAACATTTTAACATCATATACATCCAATTTGACAACCTCCTACCACCTCTTAGGGCCACTTTCATACAAGTCAATTTTGTTCCAAATTTTGGCTCTTATCAACCATGCAAGTCACTTTGCACCATATGTCACTTTGCTTCCTATAATAGTAATTTTCCACCATATATTTGTATAATTAAATGTTAACATTATATACATCCAATTTGTCATCCTTTAACCACCTCTTGGTACCCCTTTCCTACGAGTAAATGTTGGGCCACATTTTGGTTCTAATCAATCATGTAGGTGGCTTCCCACCATATTAGAGTAACTTTGCACCCTATAAGAGTCGTTTTCCACCATATATTTGTATAATTAATATGTTAACATCATATACATCCAATTTGACATCCTTTTACCAACTCTTAGTGCCACTTTTATACAAGTCAATTGTGTTCCACATTTTGGCTCTAATCAACCATGCAAGTCACTTTTCACCATATGTCACTTTGCTTCCTATAATAGTCATTTTCCACCATATATTTGTACAATTAACATCTTAACATCATATACATCCAATTTGACATCCTTTAAGCATCTCTTGGTATCCCTTTCCCACGAGTAAATTTTGGGCCACATTTTGGCTCTAATCAATCATGTAAGTGACTTCCCACCATATTAGAGTCACTTTACACCCTAAAAGAGTCGTTTTCCACCTTATATTTGTATTATTAATATTTTAACATCATATACATCCAATTTGACAACCTTCTACCACCTCTTAGTGCCACTTTCATACAAGTCAATTTTATTCCACATTTTGGCTCTAATCAACCATGCAAGTCACTTTTCACCATATGTCACTTTGCTTCCTATAATAATAATTTTCCACCATATATTTGTATAATTAAATGTTAACATTTTATACATCCAATTTGACATCCTTTAACCACCTCTTGGTACCCTTTTCCTACGAGTAAATGTTGGACCACATTTTGGCTCAAATCAATCATGTAAGTGGCTTCCCACCATATTAGAGTCACTTTGCACCCTATAAGAGTCGTTTTCCACCATATATTTGTATAATTAACATGTTAACATCATATACATCCAATTTGACATCCTTTTACCACCTCTTAGTGCCACTTTCATACAACTCAATTTTGTTCCACATTTTGGCTCTAATTAACCATGCAAGTCACTTTTCACCATATGTCACTTTGCTTCCTATAATAGTCATTTTTCACCATATATTTGTACAATTAACATGTTAACATCATATTCATCCAATTTGATATCCTTTAACCACCTCTTGGTACCCCTTTCCTGTTGGATTTATAATCGCAGCGGAGGCATGGTAAACACTTTTACACATATAAAATCCAAATAAAAGCATATAAATCGTGATTAAAACATATGAATCGATTACTAACCTTTAATAGCGATCCAAAAGCAACGATCGGAGATCCTTAGCATCTGCTCCTCAAACGTGAAGCACTCCACCGGTATCCACCAAGAAAACGACGTTAAGGAGGAGGAGGAGGTGGAGAGAATTAGGTTTTCTAAAAACTTTTGGGTTCGGGTTAGAATAAAAATAGGGTTTATAATAGTATATTTATAGGCAAAATTTTCAGTTGAAATTTTCCCATAAAATATTATTATTATTAACCCATTTATTATTCTCATTAATAATTAAAACACCTTTTAATTATTAATCCTTTTTCTAAACACTTTAGAAATAATTCTCTCTCTTGATTTAATTTCCAAAAATTAAATTCTTAATTAATAATATTAAGAACTTTTCTTAATTAATTTATAATCAATTATATCTCATTTAATCAATTATTAAATTTGCCAATTAATTATTTATTTCATAAATAAATAATTTTTAGCCATTTTTAATTAATTCCTCCACCATTAAATCATTTTCTTTTTATGGTGTGACCCTGTAGGTTCAATATTAAGCCGGTAGTAGAAATAAATAATAATAAAACTATTTTATCATTATTTATATAAATTCTCTAATTTATTAAATATGATTAATTAATTAATCATATTTATTCTACATCGTGAGGGATACTTCTCAGCATATCGCGACTATCCGGATAATACGAATTCACTGCTTAGAATACCAAGAACCTATTCAGTGAATAGTTACCGTGCAATAAACTCCTTCTACCCTACAATGTCCAGATTAAATACAAGGCATGGATCTTGTGTCAAGCCTATCTAATTTAATCACTTGTTTACCATTTACTATGCTTAGTTCTATGCAAATTAGAAACTCTTTTCTAATTTCATTCACTCTGGCCATAGATTCCTGAACTAGCATAAGTGGATCAGCCTTGAACATTCGCTTCTTTCACTGGAAGGGGTAGATCCTTTATTGATCATACACTATCTTCGTGTACAAATTCCTATACCCAGTAGAGCCCTAATAATTGTCCCTGGAGACTAAGAACTAAACCAAAGCATAGTTCAATGTACACAAGATGACTATGATGACCTCAAATCTAAAGATACTTGTACAACTATCACTATGTGAACAACTGCTGACACGTGAGTGAACTCCATCAGTTGTTCAGCTGTGCGAGTCATGTTCAGTGAACTTATTCTATAATAAGCACCTACATACTAGCTATAGTGTCACCACATAAATGTCTATGAGAACAGACATCCTTCATAATGAAGCAAGCATAGTATGTACCGATCTTTGCGGATTATTAATTACCAGTTAGTAATCCTATGATCAGGAACTATTTAAGCTTAGAGTTATCATCTTTTAGGTCTCACTATTATGATCTCATCATAATCCATAAAAAGCTTTACTCTAAACTATGGTATATCTTATTTAAACACTTAAATAGATAGAGCCCGTAATAAAAACAAAACAAGTCTTTTATTAATATCAATGAAATCAAAACAGATTACATTAAAAGTTATTCCTAAATCCTAATACATGATTGGACTTAGGACATATTCCTTTCAATCTCCCACTTGTACTAAAGCCAATCACTCTGGTATCTAATACCCATCTTGTCTCTATGACGATCAAAGTGACTTTCATAAAGTAGCTTTGTGAGAGGGTCTGCTATGTTGTTATGTATGTCAACTCTAATTCAATACAACACAAGAAATGTTATCGCGCTCCCACTAACCCTTTTGTAGACACATGGTTCATCTACGTTTTTCATAAAACCAAACTCTTTGATTGTCTCATCAAAACGGATGTTCCATCTACGAGAAGCTTGCTTTAAACCACATATGGTTCACAGCAGCTTACACACTAGGTTTTCATTTCTCTTGGAAAGAAAACCATCTGGCTAATTGCCAGATCTCATAGTCGTAGTAAGCAGCAATCACAAGCAAAATCCGAACTGATTTTAACAGGGCTACAGGTAAAAGGTTTCATCAAAGTCAATCCATTGCCTTTGTTTGAATCCTTTTCCCAAAATCCTGGCCTTAAAGGTCTCCACCTGGCCATCTGCTCTAATCATTCTTTTGTATCCCGTATACATAGATTTCATTTCAGATTTCATGGCACTATGCCATTTCTCTGAGTCAACACTACTTATAGCCTCATTATAGGTCACAGGGTCGTCATCATCAATGATCGACAACTCATTGTCATTCTCAATGACAAGGCCATATTACCTCTCAGGTTGGCGAGACACTCTCCCTGACCTACGAATGGGCTGTTCCACAGATGGTTGTTCAGTCAGAACAGGTGTTTCCACTTGATCCGTAGTAGTTTGTGCTTCTTGAACTTCATCAAGTTCAATTTTTCTCCCACTGTTTCCTTCAAGGATAAACTCCTTTTCCAAGAAGGTAGCATGTCCGGAGACAAACACCCGATGATCGGTGTAAAAGTAATACCCTAAAGTCTCTTTAGGATATCCATAAAACTACATTTTACGGATCGATATTCTAGCTTATCTGGGTCAACTTACTTGACATAAGCTGGACATCCCCAAATCTTAACGTGTTTAAGACTCGGTTTCCTTTCTTTCCATATCTCATACGGAGTTTGAGGAACAGATTTGGAAGGCACCTTATTCAGTAAATATGCTGAGGTTTCCAATGCATAACCCCATGGGAATACTGGAAGATTTGCATAGCTCATCATGGACCGAACTATGTCTAACAAAGTTCGATTTCTCCTTTCAGATACCAATCTGGAGGCGTCCACTGGGAGACTATACCATTTACTTTGAGATAATCCAGAAACTCTCCATTCAAGTATTCACCACCTCGATCTAATCGAAGAATTATAATACTATATTTGGTTTGTTTCTCCACTTCATACTTATACTCTTTGAACTTTTCAAAGGCTTCAGACTTGTGTTTCATCAAATACACATATCCGAATCTAGATCTATCATCTATGAAAGTAATGAAGTACGAAAATCCTCCCATGGCTTGCGTAGACATTGGTCCACATACATCTGTGTATACCAATCCTAGCAAATCTGCAGCCCTCTCTCCATGTCCACTAAATGGAGATTTGGTCATTTTACCCAATAGACAAGACTCGCATGTAGGATATGATTCAAAATCAAAGGGGTCTAGTAACCCTTCCTTATGCAATGTCCGAAGTCTATTTTCACTAATATGACCTAGCCTACAGTGCCATAAATAGGTCAGATTTTCATCATCTCGTTTTCTTTTATTAGTTTGTTTAATCTGAAGTAAATCATGCTCTACATCACATATATACAGACTATTATTTAAAATTCCAAGTCCATAAAGAACATTATCTCTAAGGATAGAACATTCATTATTCTTAATAATAAATGAAAAACCATCCAAATCCAACATAGGGATAGAAACAATATTCCTCACAATAGAGGGAACGTAATAATAATTATTCAAAATAATAGTCTTGCCCGTAGGCATATGTAAACTAAATGATCCTACAGCTATGACCGCAACCCTTGCTCCACTTCCTATCAGTAGAATCACCTCCTCTTCCTCAAGAGTCCTACTTCTCCTTAGTCCCTGCAACAAATTGCAGATATGAGAACCACAGGCGGTATCTAATACCCAAGTAGAAATTTGACCTAGTGACATATTAACTTCGATCATGAACATGCCTGAATCAGAAGCGGTAGTCTTACTACCCTTCCTCTTCTTCAATTCTGCAAGGTAAACCTTGCAGTTTCTCTTCCAGTGCCCCACCTTGTTACAGTGAAAGCAAACAACTTTGCTCTTGGGGTCTTCAGCTTTTGGTGGAACCGGCTTTTCTTCACCTACTTTCTTCTTCTTAGAAGGGTTCCTCTTCCTTTTCTTAGGATTGGAACCTTCACCAATTAGAAGAACAGAACTCTTCTTAGGAGGAAAATTCGATTCCGCAGTCTTCAACATGTTGTGGAGTTCAGGCAGGCTGACATCCAACTTATTCATGTGAAAGTTCACAACAAACTGCGAGAACGAACTCGGAAGCGATTGCAAGACCAAGTCTTGGCCTAACTCCCCATCCATGGCAAAACCAAGTTGTCCAAGACGTTCAATCAAATTGATCATCTTAAGTACATGGTCATTCACAGATGATCCCTCAGACATCCTACAACTGAACAGCTCCTTCGATATCTCATATCGAGCTGTCCTCCCTGCCACATCATACAACTCTTGTAGATGCATGAGGATAGTGTGAGCATCCATATGCTCATGTTGCTTCTGTAGCTCAATGTTCATGGAAGCTAGCATGATGCATTGAGCAACATTTGCATCATCTACCCATTTACGATACACAACATGTTCATCATTATGTGCATCAATAGCAGGTTCAGTAGGCTTAGGTGAGTCAATCACGTATTCCAGTTTCTCAATCCTGAGAACAATTCTCAAGTTTCGAAGCCAGTCAGCATAATTAGGACCAGTCAACTTGTGAGCATCCAGTATGCTCCTGAGTGATAGTGCAGAAAACATAATGTATATTATAAATCTGTAAATGATAAATACATAACGACACTTAGCAAATATTCAATTTCATTTTAAAAACACTATATGAATCGGGTCTTTATTCATAAGTTGCTCCCACTAGTTTATCTAATTTATTCAACTCCCTACATGAAAAATTAAGCATTCATAATGCTAGTGGGAATAGGGACCCTACATTCCATTACACAACCCCGGCTGTAGCACGAACCGCCATGTAATGTTCAATAGGCAGACAACTCTTGTCAATTACATCTTATGTTATTCCCTAATCAAACTTTAGCCTCTTGAATAATTGAGTCACGGCTGTGGCACGACAAACTCAATATTCTAAGTCAAGTCTAACCCAACATTCTGTACAATTGAATCAGTCCCCAAAGGCCCACGGCTGTGGCACGTACAGACCTTTAGATTCTTATTCAATGTACACATCTCTATGTAATAGACAAGTATCTCTTATTTCGAAATCAAAGCCCTCGGCTGTAGCACGAACCGATAATGATTCAAAAATAAGAACTACTTTTCTATCATGTTGGAAGGCTATGACCGACACAAGCCCGTTGTGTCATTGGCCAATTACTACTTGATATTATTTAATTTTAGAGGGATTATATTACGTTACAATCATAATCATATTATAAAGAGATTCTTCCTTTTAAATTAAATATTTCAAATCAATAATCAATAATCAGATGATTCCCAGATCGGGTGGAGCATTGTCAAGAGGTGTCACTTAATAACCCTTTCTTACAGATAGAAATCTGTTATTGACAGAATCATCCTTTCTCTCATATTGAAAATTCATATTCAATTACTTGTTTCATAAACAAGAATCTCATGATTGTATTCATAATATTATTATTTAGGTTATGAAACAATTTCACTATACTAGGTTGTCTAACAAACGCCTTATATTCATTTTAGTTCACCTAAATCTATCATCGCATGATAAACTAAGCATATATCACATATATCAACATGAATAAACATCAAGGTAGGCATGTTACATCATCTAGCATATTGGTCTAAGCATTATACATCTCTATGTATCACATGAAGCATTTAAAAGCTATTAAAACAATTAAAAATAGCTTTAAAACACTTTCGAAAATATAAACAGTTCAAAACTTTTATATAAACTAAAATTTGATCACTCCATTAGATCCGTCTCGGAAAAATGAATCCAACGATATATTGCACGCCCAAAACGGAGTTACGAAACTCCCAGAAATCAAATTTAAAAATAACAGACGGGCTGTAACGCATTACAGGAACGCGTTACAAGCCCTGTAACGCATTCCGGTAATGCGTTACAACTGTTTTAAGCCATTAAAAGGTGTAACGCATTCCGTGAATGCGCCACAGTATGTAACGCATTCCCGGAATGCGCCACACCCTCCCGCGTGCGCGTGCGCTACACGCACCTGCACCTGCCGCCGCCTGACAGTTCTCGATCGCCGCACTGTTCTGTTTCTTTGTCTTGCTTCCGTGCCATCAGTCAGTACAACAACAGCAGCAGATATATATATATATATATACATACTTACAATTTATATATATATGATTATTTAATTACAAATTTAATTGCAAGATCTTCAAAAATTCATAATAAAAAATCTATACATCATAAAATTATGAAAAAAATACCCAGACGATCTACAACACTTGTAGAACCCAGATCAACATTCAAAATTATTCTGAGAAATGATTTCTCATCAGACACAATTAATCCATGATAAAACTTGTAAAAAACATAATTAATTCATACAAGCACATAAAATTCTGAAATTTTTACCACAGATCTATATGCATACAACCTGGCTCTGATACCATTGTTGGATTTATAATCATAGCGGAGGCATGGTAAAACACTTTTACACATATAAAATCCAAATAAAAGCATATAAATCGTGATTAAAACATATGAATCGATTACTAACCTTTAATAGCGATCCAAAAGCAACGATCGGAGATCCTTAGCAGCTGCTCCTCAAACGTGAAGCACTCCACCAGTATCCACCAAGAAAACGACGTTAAGGAGGAGGAGGAGGTGGAGAGAATTAGGTTTTCTAAAAACTTTTGGGTTCGGGTTATAATAAAAATAGGGTTTATAATAGTATATTTATAGGCAAAATTTTCAGCTGAAATTTTCTCATAAAATATTATTATTAACCCATTTATTATTCTCATTAATAATTAAAACACCTTTTAATTATTAATCCTTTTTCTAAACACTTTAGAAATAATTCTCTCTCTTGATTTAATTTCCAAAAATTAAATTCTTAATTAATAATATTAAGAACTTTTCTTAATTAATTTATAATCAATTAAATCTCATTTAATCAATTATTAAATTTGCCAATTAATTATTTATTTCATAAATAAATAATTATTAGCCATTATTAATTAATTCCTCCACCATTAAATCATTTTCTTTTTATGGTGTGACCCTGTAGGTTCAATATTAAGCCGGTAGTAGAAATAAATAATAATAAAACTATTTTATCATCATTTATATAAATTCTCTAATTTATTAAATATGATTAATTAATTAATCATATTTATTCTACATCGTGAGGGATACTTCTCAGCATATCGCGACTATCCGGATAATACGAATTCACTGCTTAGAATACCAAGAACCTATTCAGTGAATAGTTATCGTACAATAAACTCCTTCTACCCTACAATGACCTGATTAAATACAAGGCATGGATCTTGTGTCAAGCCTATCTAATTTAATCACTTGCTTACCATTTACTATGCTTAGTTCTATGCAAATTAGAAACTCCTTTCTAATTTCATTCACTCTGGCCAGAGATTCCTGAACTAGCATAAGTGGATCAGCCTTGAACATTCGCTTCCTTCACTGGAAGGGGTAGATCCTTTATTGATCATACACTATCTTCGTGTACAAATTCCTATGCCCAGTAGAGCCCTAATAATTGTCCCTGGAGACTAAGAACCAAACCAAAGCATAGTTCAGTGTACACAAGATGACTATGATGACCTCAAGTCTAAGGATACTTGTACAACTATCACTATGTGAACAACTATTGACATGTGAGTGAACTCCATCAGTTGTTCAGCTGTGCGAGTCATGTTCAGTGAACTTATTCTATAATAAGCACCTACATACTAGCTATAGTGTCACCACACAAATGTCTATGAGAACAGACATCCTTCATAATGAAGCAAGCATAGTATGTACCGATCTTTGCGGATTATTAATTACCAGTTAGTAATCCTATGATCAGGAACTATTTAAGTTTAGAGTTATCATCTTTTAGGTCTCACTATTATGATCTCATCATAATCCATAAAAAGCTTTACTCTAAACTATGGTATATCTTATTTAAACACTTAAATAGATAAATCCCGTAATAAAAACAAAACAAGTCTTTTATTAATCTCAATGAAATCAAAACAGATTACATAAAAAGTTATTCCTAAATCCTAATACATGATTGGACTTAGGACATATTCCTTTCATTTCCTACGAGTAAATAATGGGCCACATTTTGGCTCTAATCAATCATGTAAGTGACTTCCCACCATATTAGAGTTACTTTCCACCCTATAAGAGTCGTTTTCCACCATATATTGTATAATTAACATTTTAACATCATATACATCCAATTTAACATTCTTTTACCACCTCTTAGTGCCACGCTCATACAATTCAATTTTGTTCCATATTTTGGCTCCGGTCATCATATAAGTCACTTTTCACCATATTAGAGTCACTTTGCACCCTATAAGAGTTACTTTCCACTATATATTTGTACAATTAACATGTTAACATCATATACATCCAATTTAGCATCCTTTTACCTCCTCTTAGTGCCACTTTCATACAAGTAAATTTTGTTTCACAACTTGGCTTTAATCAACCATGTAAGTCAGTTTTCACCATATTAGAGTCACTTTGCACCCTATAAGAGTCATTTCCCACCATATATTTGTACAATTAACATGTTAACAACCTATACATGCAATTTGACATCCTTTTACCACCTCTTAGTGACACTTTCATACAAGTCAATTTTGTTCCACATTTTGGCTCTAATCAACCACACAAGTAACTTTTCGTCATATTAGAGTCACTTTGCACCCTATAAGAGTCACTTTCCAATATATTTGTATAATTAACATTTTAACATCATATACATCCAATTTGACATCCTTTTACCACCTCTTAGTGCCACTTTCATACAAGTCAATTTTGTTCCATATTTTGGCTCTAATCAACCATGTAAGTCACTTTTCACTATATTAGAGTTACTTTGCACACTCTAACAGTCACTTTCCACCATATATTTGTATATTTAACATCTTAACATCATATAAATGCAATTTAAAATCCTTTTACCATTTCCTTGTTCCACTTTCATACAAGTAAATTTTGTTCCACATTTTCACTCTAATCAACCATGTAAGTCACTTTTTACCATATTAGAGTCACTTTGTACCCTATAAGAGTCACTTGCAACCATATATTGATACAACTAACATGTTAACATCATGTACATGCAATTTGACATCCTTTTACCACCTCTTAGTGATAATTTCATACAAGTCAATTTTGTTCCACATTTTGGCTCTAATCAACCATGTAAGTAACTTTTCATCATATTAGAGCCACTTTAAACCCTATAAGAGTCACTTTCCACTATATATTTGTACAATTAACATATTAACATTATATACATCCAATTTGAAATCCTTTTACCACCTCTTAGTGCCACTTTCATACAAATCAATTTTGTTCCACATTTTGGCTTTAATCAACCTTTTGTACCTTATCAGAGTCACTTTCTACCATATATTTGTATAATTAACATGTTAACATCATATAAATGGAATTTGACATCCTTTTACCACCTCCTCGTTCCACTTTCATAAAGTCAATTTGTTTCACATTTTGGCTCTAATCAACCATATAAGTCACTTTTCACCATATTAGAGTCACTTTGCACTCTATAAGAGTCACTTGCCACCATATATTGATACAATTAACATGTTAACATTATACATCCACTTTGACACCCTTTTACCACCTCTTAGTGCCACTTTCATACAAGTCAATTTTGTTCCACGTTTTGGCTCTAATCAATTATGCAAGTCACTTTTCACCATATGTCACTTTGCTTCCTATAATAGTCATTTTCCACCATATATTTGTACAATTAACATGTTAACATCATATACATCCAATTTAACATCCTTTAACCATATCTTGGTACCCATTTCCTACGAGTCAAATATGGGCCACATTTTGGCTCTAATCAATCATGTAAGTGACTTCCCACCATATTAGAGTTACATTGCACCCTATAAGAGTTATTTTCCACAATATATGTGTACAATTAACATGTTAAAATCATATACATCCAATTTGACATCCTTTTACCACCTCTTAGTGCCACTTTCATACAAGTCAATTTTGTTCCATATTTTGGCTTTAATCAACCATGTAAGTCACTTTTCACCATATTACAGTCACTTTGCACCCTATAGGAGTCACTTTCCACCAAATATTTGTATAATTAAAATGTTAACATCATATAATTGGAATTTGATATCCTTTTACCACCTCCGCGTTCCACTTTCATAAATTTAATTTTGTTTCACATTTTCGCTCTAATCAAACATGTAAGTCACTTTTCACCATATTAGGGTCACGTTTCACCCTATAAGAGTCACTTGCCACCATATATAATACAATTAACATGTTAACATCATATACATCCAATTTGACATCCTTTTACCACCTCTTAGTGCCACTTTCATATAAGTCAATTTTGTTCCACATTTTGGCTATAATCAACCATGCAAGTCACTTTTCACCATATGTCACTTTGCTTCCTATAATAGTCATTTTCCACCATATATTTGTACAATTAACATGTTAATATCATATACATCCAATTTGACATCCTTTAACCACCTCTTGGTAACCCTTTCCTACGAGTAAATATTGGGCCACATTTTGGCTCTAATCAATCATATAAGTGACTTCCCACTATATTAGAGTCAGTTTGCAACCTTTAAGAGTCGTTTTCCACCATATATTTGTATAATTAATATGTTAACATCATATACATCCAATTTTACATCCTTTTACCACCTCTTAGTGACAGTTTCATACAAGTCAATTTTGTTCCACATTTTGCCTCTAATAAACCATGTAAGTCACTTTTCATTATATTAGAGTCACTTTGCACCCTATAAGAGTTACTTTCCACTATATATTTGTACAATTAACATGTTAACATCATATACATCCAATTTACCATCCTTTTACCACCTCTTAGTGTCACTTTCATACAAGTCAATTTTATTTCACATTTTGGCTTTAATCAACCATGTAAGTCACTTTTCACCATATTATAGTCACTTTGCACACTATAAGAGTCACTTTCCACCATATATTTGTTTAATTAACATGTTAACATCATATAAATGCAATTTGAAATCCTTTTACCACCTCCTTGTTCCACTTTCATACAAGTCAATTTTGTTCCACATTTTGGCTCTAATCAACCATGTAAGTCACTTTTCACCATATTAGAGTCATTTTGTACCCTATAAAAGTCAGTTGCCACCATATATTGATACAATTAACATGTTAACATCATGTACATACAATTTGACATCCTTTGACCACCTCTTGCTACCTCTTTCATTTGACTCAATTTTGGGCCATATTTTACCTCTAATCAACCATGTAAGTCGTTTTTCATCATATTAGAGTGACTTTGCACCCTATAGGAGTCACTTTCCACTATATATTTGTACAATTAACATGTTAACATTATATACTGATAAGTGGATTTTATATCCACTTGGAATGCTTTATTACAAGCTTAAATTGGTGTTTTGGACTCAAGTTGTTGGTATTTTGATGTGTTTTTGTGTTATTGCATTTCAGGTATCAGTTAAATGAAGAAAAGAGCTTTTAAAGGAAATATGATGAAAAGTGATCAGAATTGGAAGCCAAGGCATTGTCAAGTTGTAGAGAATCTCAATAGCTTCGCGTGGGCAGTTGAATCGCCTAATTCTGACGAGTAGAACTCAAGTTATGGCCAAAACAAGATTCATCAGAATATTTTTCCCAGTCAGTAGCTGAGCGCCCGCTCAGCAGAGCTGAGCGCCCGCTCAGAGAGCTGAGCGCCCGCTCAGGAGAGCTGAGCGGCCGCTCAGGGCGCGGCTGGTCGCTGATTTCGCTGAAAAAGCCTTTTTTGAGTAGAATTTGACGATTTTAAGGGTCCAGGTCCACTAGGGGCATATATATACTTAAAAAAAAGGGTTTTCATCATACGGGAAGATTGGGATACCAAGGAGAAGACCTAGAAGCACAGAACAACTCCGAAAAAGAAGATCTTGTTTTCAACTTGTGATTCTTTGAATTAGTTATAACTTTGGATGCTCGTTTTCGTTCTTGTTGAACCTAGATCTCGTTTATTTGTACTTTGATTATTATTTAGTTTATTAAGACCTTGTTTTATACCATGCTTTCATTGGAACCCATGGTGACGATGAGTTCGATTATGGGCTAATCGTTGTCATGGGATTCTAGCGGATTTACTTATGGATTTCAATAGTTAATTATTTCGATATCTTGGTGTGTGGTGATTGTATGATATCCTAGTATGGTTGTGCTTATTCATCTTATGTGCGTAGCTAACATATAAGATAACGTGTTAATCTCTATTGAAGCGACAGTGAATATAGAGGTTTAGAACTTGCCATGCTAGCATAGGTTCATGTATGTGTATGCATGATTCGTAGGTAACTCTAACCGTTTTACTTGCCCTATGTAATCAAGATAGATAACTTGTTCTTAACCCGTTATGTTGTCAAATTCTATAGACATATAGGGTCTCAATATAATTGGTGCCTATTCAACTTCTATCTCTTTTGTGGATGTCTGGTAGAATGGTACTCGTGCAACGAAAGTTGGCGTTTATCAGTTTCGTGTTATCTGATTAGTGTCCTCACCATCACATGTTAAGGTTAAGAACGAGAAGGCTATTGAATGAAGTATTTAATGAAGTTAGGATCCCATGTTTGTCATATATAGTAATTCAACTTCAATTCTCTTAGTTAATATTATTTAGTATAATCTCTTAGTTTAATAAAAACCCAATTTGTTATTTGTCTTAGCATTGAGTGATAACCATACATTGTTGCATAGGTGCATAAATTGAACTTAACCTAAACCAGTCTCTGTGGGAACGAATCTGATTTATATCTTATACTACTTGCGAACGCGTATACTTGCGTGAATATTAGCACGTGTTTTTGCCCTAACAAGTTTTTGGCGCTGCTGCCGGGGATCGGTGTTAATTTTTAGTTTATGTGCTTGTCATTAGTGGTCGTTAAAGTTCACTGACTCGGATTCTTTTACTTTCACAGTTTATTTGTTTGTGTTTCAGATACTCATTACAATGGGAGATCCAGGAGCACGAACGAAAGCCTTGATGGATTTTTCTCAACCCAAGATCAATGACATCCAATCTAGTATTGTCCGGCCAACTATCACAGCTAATACCTTTGAGATCAATCCTGGCATAATTCAATGGGTACAGACTTCAGTCCAGTTTGGGGGTTCTCCAATGGAAGATCCCAATACGCACATTAGGGATTTCATTGAGATTTGCGACACCTTCAAGTTCAACGGTGTTTCCGAAGATGCTGTGAAGCTGAGACTATTCCCATTCTCTTTGAGGGACAAGGCTAAGAGCTGGTTACACTCTCTACCAGCTGGTTCGATTACTACTTGGGAAGATCTTGCTCAGAATTTTCTTACTAAATTCTTCCCTATGGCGAAGACAGCTGCAATGAGGAACGCTATTACTCAATTTGTGTAGCAAACGGGAGAATCGCTATGTGAAGCTTGGGAGCGCTACAAGGAGATGCTTAGGAAGTGTCCTCATCATGGAATTCCTGATTGGATGATCATCACTTGTTTTTACAATGGGTTGGGAGCACAGTCCAGACCTATGCTTGATGCAGCATCAGGCGGAGCATTATGTGCAAAGAGCTATGAGGAAGCTTATGATCTAATTGAACTGATGGCTGCTAATGAATATCAGTATCCAACCCAGAGATGTCCACAGGGCAAGGTAGCAGGAGTTCTTGAAGTGGATACAGCTACGGCTATCACTGCTCAACTAAAGGCGTTGTCTATGAAGATCGATTCTCTGGCTAACTATGGTGTTAAGCAGATAATTAGTGTTTGTGAGCTGTGTGCAGGTCCGCATGCGACAGAACAATGCGCTATATCTAGCGACTCAGCTCAGTTTGTGAGCAACTTTCAGAGATCGCAGCAACCAGTTCCAGGCACTTATCATCCTGACAACTGGAATCATCCTAACTTCAGCTGGAGCAACAATCAGAATGTGAGGCAACAGCCATTCCAGCAGTTTGGAAATAAGCTATTTAACCCTCCTGGTTTTCAGCAACAATTTACACCAAGACAACAACTCCAACTTCAACAACAAACTCATGATGCAGGTCTATCTTCGAATGAAAAATCTGAATTGGAGGAGTTGAGACTTATGTGTAAAAACCAGGCTCTTATATGCCAAAGCCAGGCTATTTCTATCCAGAATCTGGAGAACCAAATAGGGCAAATTGCTAATGCCTTATTGAATCGACCACGAGGAACGCTTTCTAGTGATATAGAAGCCAATCCAGGAAAGAAGAAAGTTGAAGAACATGTGAACGCCATCACCTTAAGGTCTGGAAAGGTCGCAAGCCCCCAAATTCAGCAAGATGAAGAGCCTGAAAAATCTCAAGATTCAGAAAATGCAGTTGTGGCTAAAGAAGAAGTGCAGAAGGAAGTAGAGGTGGAACCAAGGAAGACTACTGTGGAACACACTCCTCCTGAGGGTAATACAGGGGAGAAGCAGATCTATCCTCCACCTCCTTTTCCTAAAAGGCTGCAGAAGAAAAAGCTGGATAAGCAGTTTGAGAAGTTTTTGGAGGTGTTCAAGAAACTTCATATCAACATACCTTTCGCTGAAGCTCTTGAGCAGATGCCTAGCTATGCGAGGTTTATGAAAGGTATTCTCTCTCGGAAAGTGAAGCTCGATGACTTAGAGACCATTGCTCTAACGGAGGAATGCAGTGCTGTGCTGCAACAGAAGTTGCCTCCGAAGCTTAAAGATCCTGGAAGCTTCACTATTCCTTGCACCATCGGAAACTTGTCGTTCGACAAGTGTTTATGTGATTTAGGAGCTAGCATCAATCTGATGCCCTTATCTATCTTCAAGAAGCTTGGTCTGCCTGAGCCGAAACCAACATACATGTCATTGCAACTAGCTGACCGTTCCATCGCTTATCCACGAGGTATAGTGGAGGATGTCTTGGTCAAGGTGGATAAACTCTTCTTCCCTGCTGACTTTATAATTCTTGATATCGAGGAAGATAAGAAGATTCCCATTATCTTGGGAAGACCATTCTTGGCTACAGGCCGAACTATGATCGATGTGCAAAAAGGAGAGCTTACGATGAAGGTTCATGATCAGAAGGTCACTTTCAATGTGTTCAAGGAAAAAAAATTACCCACAGCTAAAGAGGAGTGCTTTAAAGTAGAGCAAATTCAGGTTTTGAATGCACCTCTGTGGAAGAGGAAGTTGGATGTGCCATTCGATTCTCTTGGGTTAGCAGAGCTGAAAATTTCTCAGGATCGTCTCGAGTCGTCTATTGAAGATGCTCCTACACTTGAGCTCAACTCACTACCAAATCACTTGAGTTATTCATTCTTAGGTGCACCCCCTGACAAGGGGTTGGGATATATCTTTGATGATGTAGAGGGTAGCCGAACGGATCCTCCAGTGACTATAAAGGGTTCTTCTCATGTGCAGCAGGTAGTTGATAGGACTGGTGTTGGTGACGAGCAGTACAGGCGAGTAATTAGGCGTATGGAGGCCATGCACGACATTCATCGTCATTTTGCTGAAGATTTGACACACGCTTTCGGTACTATTTTCCGAGACACTAGTGGCGAGGTTGATTGGCCACCTGATCCTCCACCCGAAGAGGGTGATCTTTCCGACGACTAGGTATGCCTGAAATCCTTATTATTACCTTCAATGAGGACATTGAAAATTTTAAGTTTGGGGGTGATAATGTAAGGATTACTAGTGTGTGTCCATATAGATTCATATAGATTTATGTTGCATGTTTAGTTGTAGTTCATTCATATTTTTGTATGATTGTTCATTTAGGACATATTTGTTTGTTTTTATATAATTTCATATAGTTACATTTGCATGCATATTTAGCATGATCCCATAAGATGAACTATGATATTTGATAAGTTGATGTTGAGTTCAGTGTGGTGATGACGAATAGAGGGATGTTTAAGTCCTAATGAATTGATTTACATGCTAGAAACAAATATTTTCACAAAGTCTTATAGGGTTGCTTTTGATCTAGATCATGGTCATACTTGTTTGTTGTTGAGATTTAATCACTTGGTTATATTTAGAATTTGTGATATTCTCGTAGTGACGTAAAAACACTGATTCTTTTTATCTGGAGAAAAACTTGAATTTCATTGCTAGTTGTTGTAAGGCTAGGTGTCAAATGGCTAGTAGCCGGCTCATATTTTTATGAGTAGTCTAGGGTTGAATGAGATGGAGCGAAACACACTCATTTAGAAATTGTTGAAAAAAAACAAAAGAGAAAAAAAAAGAAAAAAAAAAGAAAAAAAGTATGTGTTTATGCATAATTGATCAAGAGTGAGCTCTTTAATACTCGAGTTATTAAGTTTTAGGGGACTTTGTGCCTAGTGACCTAAGGCTTTTATAGTCTGGGATCCACTAACCTAACGCTCGCTACATGGGTATTATTGTATAAGTCTTTTGGGACCTCATTCATTGCATGATCAAATAAGCATCTTTGTTATGTGTTCAATAATAGTGTGAATCCTTGTATAACTCTAGTAGAAAGGAGGTGTTGTGAGTCATAATGCGTTTATTGTCTATTCTGTTTATAAACTTTTGATTGTTTCGATGATAGATAAGTTATGGTTATTGATCTAGTATCGAGAGTATATCTGTTAAGCATCCACACACGCACGTTTCTGGTTTGTATGTTGGTTTGTGGGATTTATTTGAACTCTGTTTAAAGTCATTGCATTTTTAGAGGCATTGGCTTATTCATTTGGTTATGGTTATTCTGAGGGGATCAATTGCATTATCATTTAGTTGCATTCACATAGTTGCATTCATGCATTAGGTTTGTTTTGTAGTTTTGAGTCTGTTTATGCTTGAGGACAAGCATCGATTCAAGTTTGGAGGTGTGATAAGTGGATTTTATATCCACTTGGAATGCTTTATTACAAGCTTAAATTGGTATTTTGGACTCAAGTTGTTGGTATTTTGATGTATTTTTGTGTTATTGCATTTCAGGTATCAGTTAAATGAAGAAAAGAGCTTTTAAAGGAAATATGATGAAAAGTGATCAGAATTGGAAGCCAAGACCATTTTCAAGTTGTAGAGAATCTCAATAGCTTCGCGTGGGCAGTTAAATCGCCTAATTCTGACGAGTAGAACTCAAGTTATGGCCAAAACAAGATTCATCAGAATATTTTTCCCAGTCAGTAGCTGAGCGCCCGCTCAGCAGAGCTGAGCGCCCGCTCAGAGAGCTGAGCGCCCGCTCAGGAGAGCTGAGCGGCCGCTCAGGGCGCGGCTGGTCGCTGATTTTGCTGAAAAAGCCTTTTTTGAGTAGAATTTGACGATTTTAAGGGTCCAGGTCCACTAGGGGCGTATATATACTTAAAAAAGGGTTTTCATCATCCGGGAAGATTGGGATACCAAGGAGAAGACCTAGAAGCACAGAACAACTCCGAAAAAGAAGATCTTGTTTTCAACTTGTGATTCTTTGAATTAGTTGTAACTTTGGATGCTCGTTTTCGTTCTTGTTGAACCTAGATCTCGTTTATTCGTACTTTGATTATTATTTAGTTTATTAAGACCTTATTTTATACCATGCTTTCATCGGAACCCATGGTGACGATGAGTTCGATTATGGGCTAATCGTTGTCATGGGATTCTAGCGGATTTACTTATGGATTT
This sequence comes from Apium graveolens, assembly GCF_009905375.1. Lineage (NCBI taxonomy): Eukaryota > Viridiplantae > Streptophyta > Magnoliopsida > Apiales > Apiaceae > Apium > Apium graveolens. The sequence continues at coordinate 244,766,861 of NC_133653.1, read as the reverse complement.
CAATAGTTAATTGTTTCGATATCTTGGTGTGTGGTGATTGTATGATATCCTAGTATGGTTGTGCTTATTCGTCTTATGTGCGTAGCTAACATATAAGATAACGTCTCTATTAAAGCGACAGTGAATATAGAGGTTTAGAACTTGCCATGCTAGCATAGGTTCGTGTATGTGTATGCATGATTCGTAGGTAACTCTAACCGTTTTACTTGCCCTATGTAATCAAGATAGATAACTTGTTCTTAACCCGTTATGTTGTCAAATTCTATAGACATATAGGGTCTCAATATAATTGGTGCCTATTCAACTTCTATCTCTTTTGTGGATGTCTGGTAGAATGGTACTCGTGCAACGAAAGTTGGCGTTTATCAGTTTCGTGTTATCTGATTAGTGTCCTCACCATCACATGTTAAGGTTAAGAACGAGAAGGCTATTGAACGAAGTATTTAATGAAGTTAGGATCCCATGTTTGTCATATATAGTAATTCAACTTCAATTCTCTTAGTTAATGTTATTTAGTATAATCTCTTAGTTTAATAAAAACCCAATTTGTTATTTGTCTTAGCATTGAGTGATAACCATACATTGTTGCATAGGTGCATAAATTGAACTTAACCTAAACCAGTCTCTGTGGGAACGAATCTGATTTATATCTTATACTACTTGCGAACGCGTATACTTGCGTGAATATTAGCACGTGTTTTCGCCCTAACATATACATCCAATTTGACATCCTTTTACCACATCTTAGTGTTGTGCATATGTTGTGTACTTGATGATTACATGAACAAAACACCTAAGTAGATTTTACTTAGTGAAATAATGTAGCACTCGACGGATAAGAATTATAGTCCCAACGGATAACTCATTATAGTCCCGACGGATGATGACTTATTATCCATCGAGTGAGTAGCTTATGTAATAATGAGTCTGTAGCACATTTCTGTATACACCTTTGTATAGATTCTGTAATAGCATATAAGCCATGATTGACTTTAACTAGTTATGCAGAATAGGTTGATTAATTGTACATAAATGATGTCTTGTAATTCTGCATAAATGAAATGAAGTCAAGTGCCAAAATAGCTACTGACGGATGATTGACAAAGCCATCGAAGGAGCTATCAACGGATGTTCAATATAGCAGTCGACGGATGATCAATAAAGCCATCAACGGATGATCATAAACTCGACGAATGATCATGTACTTAACGGATAAAGAATTCAAATATCAGTTGACAGTGACAGCATAGTCACATGCGTCAAAGTGTATGCAAATGGAATGAGGAAGCTTATTAACTGGGTAATAGAGAACAAAGTAGCAAAGTATTAGACCCGATAGTTTTTAGAATGATCCTGTCTTTTGACTTTGTAATCTTGGTAATATATAAACCAAGAAGTAGCAAATAGAAACATAGATCTGAGGTACAAAAAGTGAGAAACATTTGTAAGCATAATTCTTAGCATTTCTCTGTACTCTCAGTAGTTCAATATTTTTAAGCAGCTGTGAGCATTCTTGCACACAGGGTTCTCTCGATATATAATATATATCTCTGGTGGAATCATTCAAATCCCCCAGAAAGTTTTTAAAGACTCTTGTTTTTAATTACTTGTGTTTTGATTCTCTTAAGTTTTATTCCGCATTGTGCTAATCAATACACTTATATTTATATTTGAGTTAGAACATTTTATTTCAAGAAAAAGTTTCAAGAATTCCATTCAACCCCCCTTCTGTAATTCTTGTCATATTGTTAAGGGACTAACAATTGGTATCAGAGCAAGCTCTTAACTTACAAAGAGTTTAAAGATCAAAACAGTACAACAAGATGAACAAAAAGGATGTTGGAGTCAAGATTCCTTTTCTGGATAAAGATATTTACCATCATTGGAAGGTAAAGATGCATCTTCACATGCTTTCTCAAGATGAGGCCTATATGGACTGCATAGAAAGAGGCCCTCATGTTCCAATGAGAGCTGCAACAGGAAACGAGCCATCAGTCCCCAAGCCAAGGCATGAATGGTCTGATCCTGACATTGAACAAGTTAGGAAGGATAAAAAGGCCATGAATATACTGTTTAATAGAGTTGATGGAGATATGTTTTACAACATTATCAACTGCAAAACTGCCAAGGAAGTTTGGGATACAATACAGATCATCTGGGATGGCACTGAGCAAGTTAGAAAACAAGATGCAACTCCTGATTCAGCAATATGAGCATTTTCATAATGAAGAAAGTGAGTCTCTCACTGACATCTTTAGTAGGTTTCAGAAACTACTAAATGCTCTAAAGTTGCATGGAAGAGTCTATTAGACAAAAGACTCCAATCTGAAATTCCTTAGATCTCTTCCAAAGGAATGGAAACCAATGACAGTCTCATTAAGAAACTCACAGGATTATAAGGAGTTTACTTTGGAGAGACTGTATGGCATCCTGAAAACCTATGAGCTTGAAATAGAGCAAGATGAAAGGATGGAGAGAGGAAAGAAGAAAGGAGGATCCATTGCACTAGTTGCTGAGTTGGAAAAGGAGAAGAAAGTGATGATGGAAGCTGTTGAATCAACTTTAAGGGTCTGTGAGAACAAGGGCAAGGGGCTTGCAGTAGAAAGTGAAGACTCATTGAGCCAAGATGACATGGAGGACATTGATGAGCACCTAGCATTTCTTTCCAGGAGATTTTCCAAGCTCAAGAAGAACTTTGGAGCAGCCAAGCCAAATAGAAATATGGTGAATAAATCAAAATTCAAATGTTTCAAATGTGGCTTGGCAGGGCATTTTGCCAGTGAGTGTAGGAAGTCAGATTCCAGTAAGAAAAAGTTTGAGTCTGTGGATTATAAGCAAAAATACTTTGATCTACTCAAGCAAAAGGAAAGGGCTTTTATTACACAAGAAAATGACTGGGCAGCAGATGGTCTGGATGAAGAGAAGATGTCAGCTATGTCAATCTAGCTCTAATGGACAAGTCTGATGAGACAGAATCAAGTTCCTCAAGCAATCTGGTAATTACTACAAATCTTGCACATTTATCTAAAGCTGAGTGTAATGATGCCATTAATGACATGTCTACAGAGTTATATCATTTGCGTGTTACACTTAAGTCTCTTACTAAAGAAAATGCTAAAATCAAATAAAACAATTTGTTTTTAAGTGAGAGGAATAATGTGCTTGAGTCTCAGTTTATTGATTTTGAGAAATTAAGAATTGAGTGTAAGATTGCCAAGGAGGAATTAACTCAGTCCTTGAAAAAGGAAGAAATTTTGAAAAAGCAGCTCGAGCGTGAACAAGAGGTGATTAAGGCATGGAAAACATCCAAGGATGTCCATGCTCAAATCACCAAAGTTCAAGGAATTGAGTCTTTCTATGATGAAACCTGGAAAAAGAACAAAGAGAAACCAGAACCTAATTTGGTAGATGGACTACTAACAGATGTAGACTCGATGGATGATGAGGATCATCCTTCGGATAACAAAAAGTGTTATCCGTCGAATAATAAAAATTCTCATCCGTCGGCTGTGAGCAAGCCCATCAGTAAAGCCAAACTAGTTAAGCTAAATGAGAAGTATGGGTCTGTTTCCAAGAACTATGTTTCAGGAGAGTCGAGTCAAGTTAAGAAAGGGAAAAAGGCTAATGTTGGTCACATGACTGTCAAACAGTTAAGTGACAGACTTGAAAAGGTTGAGGCAAAAACAGAGACTAAAAGGAAAAATAATAGGAATGGTAAAGTAGGGATTAACAAACACAATAACTACACACTTGATAAATATGCTCCCTGAAAAATCTGTGTCAAGTGTGGTAGTGTAAATCATCTGTCTGTTAATTGCAAATCTGCCATGCCTACTTCCATGTCTGTGCAACCTCAATTTCCTAACATGAATGCCATGCCTCCCATGTCTGTTAATGCTATGTCTACACAGAACATGAATGCACAGTTTGCTAATATGCCATTTGCACCTAATCCTTATTATGCTGCATATAGTATGCCACAAATGCCATTTAGCATGCCTTACTGGAATAACATATTTACACATAGCATGCCATTTCCTGTTAGTCATAATATGCATGATAATTCTGTTGCAATGAATGGTTTCAAAGGCTCAACTCAAATGACTAAGGATGAATCTGAAATTCCTAAGCCAAATGAGACAAAGCCTAAGAAACAGAAAAAGAAAGCTAACAAGGCAGGACCCAAGGAAACTTGGGTACCAAAATCAACTTGATTTGATTTTGATGTGTACAGGGAAACAGAAAGAATCTTTGGTATTTGGATAGTGGTTGTTCAAGACACATGACTGGTGATTCTGCCCTGCTCACAGAGTTTAAGGAGAGAGTTGACCCAAGTATCACTTTTGGAGATGACAACAAGGGTTATACTGTGGGATATGGCTTGATTTCAAAGGACAATGTCATCATTGAGGAGGTTGCTTTAGTGGATGGTCTCAAACACAATCTGTTGATTATCAGCCAGCTTTGTGATAAAGGCAATTCAGTAACCTTCAACTTAGAAGCTTGTGTTGTGACTAATAAAAGAAGCAACAAAGTGGTTCTCACTGGTGTGAAAAAAGGGAATGTGTACCTAGCTGATTTCAACTCATCTAATGCAGAATCTGTAACTTGTCTTCTCAGTAAAGTAAGTCAGGATGAAAGTTGGCTATGGCATAATAAGCTATCTCATTTAAACTTCAAGACCATGAATGAGCTAGTAAAGAAAGAACTGGTCAGAGGCATTCCTCTAGTGGAGTTTTCTAAGGATGGACTGTGTGATGCCTGCCAAAAAGGGAAGCAGATTAAAGCATCATTAAGGAAGAAACTTGATTCAACAATTGAAGAGCCTTTGCAACTGCTTCACATGGATTTGTTTGGACCAGTCAATGCATTGTCAATCTCAAGGAAAAGATTTTGCCTAGTAATTGTAGATGATTTCTCAAAGTTCTCTTGGACATAATTCCTAAAGTCTAAAGATGAGGCTAGTGAAATCATCATCAATCACATAAGGCAAGTCAATAATCATCCTGATTTCAAGGTTAGAAGAATTAGGAGTGATAATGGAACAGAGTTCAAGAATTCTGTTATGAGAGCATTTTGTGAGGAAAATGGGATTCTGCATGAGTTTTCAGCAGCAAGGACTCCACAACAGAATGGAGTAGTGGAAAGGAAGAACAGATCACTTATTGAAGCTACAAGGACAATGCTTGAAGAATCAAAATTACCAACATATTTCTGGGCTGAAGCTGTAAATACTGCATGTTACACTCAGAATATTTCTCTGGTTAATCAAGCAAGATGCATGACTCCCTATCAATTGTTCAAGAACAAGAAGCCAACTCTAAACTTTCTTCATGTCTTTGGCTGCAAATGCTATATTCTGAGAAATCAAACTAATCAAAATGGGAAGTTTGATGCTAAAGTAGATGAAGGAATTTTCGTTGGATATGCTGTTGGTAAAGCATATAAAGTCTACAATCTAAGAACCAACATTGTTGTGGAATCAATACATGTTGTGTTTGATGATAAAAATACTGAAGGACTGAAAGATGGAGATTACCATGAGAGCCTCAAATTCGACAATGTGGAGATGGTTAGTGATGACAGTGATGATGAAAGTGATCAAGAGAATGTATCTAAGGATAATGCAGATAAATCTACCACCAATGAAGCACAAAACTCAACATCTGTCGAGTTGCATAATGCTTCATCCGTTGGAAGGCAATCTACGTTATCCGTCGGGAGACAACCAGCTTCATCCGTCGGTACTCACAATTCACCATCCACCGGGTTATCAAAAGGAGCAGGAAGTCAAGATAGATCACCTATAGAAAGTTCCCCTTTCTCAAATCAAAGATCCACAAACTCAGGGGGAGTTTCTAACAATCAAAACTCAATCACACATCAAGACAACAATGAGGTTTTTTCATCTAGAACTAATCTACCTCCACAAAGGAAATGGACAAAAGATTACCCCTTTGAGCTTATTATTGGTGATGTTTCTTCTAGAGTTCAAACAAGAAGAGCAACTCAGGAAGAATGTCTATACATCAGCTTTCTTTCCAAGGAAGAACCAAAGAAGGTAGAAGAAGCTTTGTTGGATCCTGATTGGATTTTAGCTATGCAGGAGGAGCTAAACCAATTTGAAAAGAATAATGTGTGGAAGCTGGTACCCAAGCCTGAAGGAAAGAATCCAATAGACACCAAGTGGGTATTCAGAAACAAGATGGATGAAAATGGTATAGTTGTCAGGAATAAAGCTAGATTGGTTGCCAAAGGCTACTGTCAACAAGAAGGAATAGATTTTGATGAAACATTTGCTCATGTTGCAAGACTTGAAGCCATCAGAATCTTCTTAGCCTATGCAGCCCATGCCAATTTCAAAGTCTATCAAATGGATGTCAAAAGTGCCCTTCTGAATGGAGATTTGGAGGAAGAAGTTTATGTTAGTCAACCTCCTGGTTTTGAAGATCCAAATTTTCCATAATATGTCTACTATCTTTTAAAAGCACTTTATGGACTGAAGCAAGCACCTAGAGCCTGGTATGACACTTTATCAAAGTTCCTTTTGGAAAATCACTTCGCAAGAGGTACTGTAGATAAAACTTTATTTTTCAGAAATGTTAATGGCTCTAGTATACTTGTTCAAATTTATGTAGATGATATTATTTTTGGCTCTACAGATGAGAAACTTTGCAAAAAGTTTGCCAAACTGATGCAAAGTAAGTATGAAATGAGTATGATGGGAGAACTAACTTACTTTCTTGGTTTACAAGTTAAGCAAGTTAGTGATGGAATATTCATTAGTCAAACTAAATATATTTTTGATCTTTTAAAGAAGTTTGATCTAATGGATTGCACATCTACAAAAACTCCCATGGCCACTGCAACTAAGCTTGAATTAAACACTACTGAAAAGTCTGTGGATGTTTCAAGTTATAGAGGCATGGTTGGCTCACTTCTGTACGTAACAGCTAGTAGGCCAGATAAAATGTTTGCTACATGTTTATTGCTAGATTTTAGGCTGATCCTAGAGAATCTTACTTAATAGCTATTAAGAGAATTTTCAGATATCTCAAGGGAACACCAAACCTTGGCATTTGGTACCCTAGAGATTCTGGTTTTGATCTAACTGGTTATTCAGATGCAGATTATGCAGGTTGTAGAATGGATAGAAAGAGTACAACAGGAACCTGTCAATTCCTAGGAAACAAGCTTGTTTCATGGTTCAGTAAAAAACAAAATTCATTTTCTACTTCCACAGCTGAAGCTGAATATATTGCTGCTGGAAGTTGCTGTGCACAGATTTTATGGATGAGAAATCAATTGCTAGACTATGGTTTGCAAATTGAGAGGATTCCAATTTTCTGTGATAACACAAGTGCAATTGCCATCACTGAAAATCCAGTACAACATTCAAGGACAAAGCACATAGATATCAAGTACCATTTCATAAGGGAACATGTAATGAATGGTACTGTGGAACTACATTTTGTTCCCAGTGAGAAGCAGCTTGCAGATATCTTTACCAAGCCACTGGATGAATCCACATTTTCAAGGTTGGTAAGTGAGTTAGGTATGCTTAATTACTCTTAAATCTATCTGAGTTAATTTGCAAGTTGAAATGCAGCCAGAAATTTAATTGATTTTTCAGTCTTGGATGAAATTTTGTCTAAGTCAAAATTTACATCTCGACGGATGACCCTTATCCATCGAGCTTAGTCATCGGTCGAAATACAATTTGCTAATAAAAATTAATTACTTTTCTGGAATATTTTATGTCTCGACGGATAACAGTTTATCTTCATCCGTCGAATTGTCTTAATCTCAGCCGTTAATTCCCTGAACATTATACATCGAGTATACTTACAGTTTGTAACCATAACACGACGGATATTGGATGGAATTTTTACAGTTTATTTTTAAACGGCTATTTTAGGAAATTTCTATTGGTTACTTTATTTTACTTTATTATTTTTATCAGTTATTTTTGAGATAGTATAAAAGCTTATTTCATTGCAATTGTTTTTCTTTTATCATTCTCAAATTCAGCTGCTCTAATTTCATTCTCTCTCAAAGCACTTACTCTCTTTCTCTCCAAGCTCTTACTCTTTAACAATGGCACCTGTTGTAAAGATTATGTCTCAAACTGGGTTCATTTATGAGAAGAACAATTCCACTGCATCAGTGAACAAGGGTATTCAGCAATCGGATGACTATCACAAGATGATGGACTTTGTGAAGAATTGCAAGCTCAATTTTGCCATGCTGGAATCACCCATAATCTTCTATGAAGTTGTTGAAGAGATGTGGACCACTGCTACCTATAACTCTACAGATAAGACCATCACTCTAACCATCAAAGGTAAAGAATTCTGTATAAATAGTGATGTGATAAAAGCATGTTTCAAAATTCCTGATAACAATGTGACTTCACCACACACTGACACTGATATAGTCAATATGCTCAATTCCATGCACTATGCACTTCCTACTTCTAAACTGAGTGATATTAGGAGAATGGGTCTTAGAAAAGAGTGGAGTTTCTTGTGTGATGTAGTTATAAAGGTTTTCTCAGGAAAGATCAGTAATTTTAATTTAGTGAATATTTCCATGCTTAACATGCTATACATGCTAGTTACAGATAAATTTTATAATTTCAGTGATCTTGTCTTGTTTGAGTTAGGTTTCAAATTAGGGGAGTTAAATAAAAGAGGTAAACATGTGTATTATGCTAGATTTCTTATGTTATTAGCTAACCACCTCTGTGAAGAGATTGTGCTTGAGAACCCAAACAACAAACTGGATTGTTGGGTTCAAGAGAGAAGGCTCATTGCAGATTTGAACAGGGCCAATCATCACAAGGATGTGCCAATGTTCTACTTTCCTGTAATGCAAGCACCTCAGGTAAGTGAGGTAAGTTCATCCATCCCTACAACTATTCCAACCTCCACAATTTCTTAGAATTCAAGAGTAGCTATGGCAACTGTGTCAATGACCAAACAGTTGCCTACCAAAGCTGCCAAACCTACTATTATTTCAAAATCCAAATCAAAGAAAGCCTCCTCTGGTATCTCCCAAAAGATGCCAGTTGAAAAATCCACCCAAGCCAAAGAGGGGAGTGTGAAGGAGGGTAAGTTAGGTGAGGGAAGGGGTGAACATAAAAAAAACCCCAAGGATAAGGTTGGAGAGTTGAGTGAATCCCAGCCTAGCCACACTGCAGTTTCCCAACAAACTGCAGTGCTTAAAAAGGACAAAAGCTCATTTCTAGCTGCATCCTCCCAAAAGGATGTAGCTATTGAACAAAGCTCTCAACCAAGAGCACAGGCCAAGAGGGTTAGGGACACAAGCTCACCCCAAACTTATGCCAGAAAGAAGAAATCAAAAACCTCTGGGGATGTACAGGGTATACACACTGTGCAAACTGGTGCTAAAGACACAGTCACTGCACCTTCACAAATTCAGCTTAATGTGGCTCCAATAAATGTGGAGTCACAACCAAAATCTCTAGTTATAGAAGCACCTCAAACACCATACTCACCAACAAATTCTCTGGATGTGGATATGATAAACACATCAATTCCTGATTCCCCTTCTTTAACTCTGTTCGAGAAGCCAAACTCTAGTGCAAGTGAGCATCATCTTTTAGATGATTTGTTGGCTCACTTGCCAATTCTTTCAGGAACTGTTGTGTCATCTGTGCCTAAAATATCTTCAATCAGCACAGAGTCAACAATAGTTTCTATTCCCAGCTCATTCATTTCTACTCTCTCGACGGATATTGCTCATCCGTCGAGTAGTGATTGTATCCCGACAGATAAGCCTAACAGCAGTTATCCGTCGGATAGAAAAACCACTCACTCGATGGATATCACTCATCCATCGAGTATCTCTGCACAGCTTCGAACTTCAATTCTTTCAAGTGCAGAAGATTTAGTGGTTGTACAGTCACTCTTAGGATTGAGAGATAAGAGTGTTTTGAGAGAGAGTCTGGGTTGCTCCCAGGAAAAAGGAGAGGAAATGAGTGAAAATCTGCAATCCATTTCTTCAGGATTGGCAAAATGGAGTGAGAGGAGTCCCACCTTAGTAGGTGAAGGTGAGGGTATGAGGGTGGGGAGCTAGGGTGAGACCCTGATGCAACAAAAAAGAGAAAATGAGAGAAATGCAGGTACTGGAGCAATAAGGATGAATGTCATTGCTAGTGAGTCAATGAATGTCCAAGATGCAGACAGGGAAGGACTATCTCAGGATCCTAAAGCTGTTATAGATTCTACTTCTCTTGATGCTGAGGCATTTACTCACCCTGTTCCACCTTATCAAATTCTAGCTGAACAGGGCAATGACAATGCAGAAAGGATGCTCAATCTGGTGCATACCACCCAGTCTATGCAAAGGGCTAAGGATGCCATCACAGCTTTGCCTTCTACAGCTGGTGATGTGGACTATGAGACTGGGGGTTCACCTGATTTCTTTGGATATGAGAGTGGGGATAGTGGAGATGAAGCAATGGACATAGGGGGAGAAGTAGGTTCAAGCTCAAGGTCAGGTATGCCATCATGGGCATTCTCAAAGAAATGTGATGAACATTACTTCAAGACAACCCTGATCCAGTTAATCAATCAGACAAATACTACTCTTCAAACCACTACCAATGCAAGCACCAAAAAGCTCCTTCAGGCACATCTTGCCTCCCTGCAACTTCAGCAAATACAAGGCCTCCAGCATGCTAGAGATGTGGATTCTATGAAGGGTGATATTGAGGAGATGAAGAAGGCTATTTCAGACATGATAGATTCTAAACTTCTAGAATCTACAATGCTTGACATCAAGAGGCAATTAAGGAAATATTATGATCTGTCAACCAAGATAGATGCCTTGGATACAAGAATGTCATCCATGGAAGCATCTTTGACTGCCATTCATCTCCATCAAGCCCAACAGACTAATCTACTTCAAAAACTGGTGGCAGCTCAAACCCCCTCCACAGCTCAACTTGATGATAACAAAAAGGGGGAGAAAGGACCAAGTGAGGGGGAGAAGCTTCAGATACAAATCAGTAAAGTAATTGTGCCTTCAATTACTATCTCAAAGCCACCAGTCACAGATGGTATAGATCTGATTTAAGCAGCAGAAGCCAACTTGAAAGTTGCTGAGAAAGAAAAGTTGAGTTTGGTCAACTGGGAGAAGATTGATGAGGAGATACAGAAGAAGTTTAAACTTGTCAAGGAGCCAGTTAAGTTAGCCATCCATCACTCTCAAGTCAAGCAAATTAGTGTGAATGAGATGAGCATGAACTATCTGGATAGAGGACAATCTTCATTCATCAAGTCTCCAAAGGCTGAAATGATTCTTAAACAAGGACAAACTACTCAAAATCATCTTTGAAGTACCCCTTGGACAATGTGTATGAGATACCCAAGCCTGATGAGAAGAAGCTTCTGTCAAGATCAATTGCCTTCTATAAAGATCCAGCTGATTCAGCTTCTAAAAGGAGGATTGCTAAGATTTTCAGGAATGGGAAAGAAATTTGTGTGGTGGCTGGACACCCTCAATTTGCTCAAGCAAAAAGAGAAGAAAAAGCTAGATTGAAGCAGGAAAAGAAGCAGGCTGCTCTAGATGCTAAAAAGGCTAAACAGAAGAAAGAGCAGATTGCTATCTTGGCCAAGCTACATGCTGTAAATTCATCACAACAAATTCCCTTTCAACCATCTAAAGCTACTGAATCAAGGAAGCAAGTTGAAGAACAGAAGAAATCTCCAAGAAAGAAAGAATTGGCTAAAAGAACTAAAAGGAGACTGGATATTGTTGACAAGGAATTGGAAGATCAATTTCCTAAGGAATCCACACCAACTACAACTCAAGCAACAAAGCCCTCTATGGTATTTGAAGACATAAGGGTGGTGGATCCCTATAGGAATATTCATGGTGAACCTATTATGCCAAAGGATGAGCCAATAGATTGGGAGAACATACCAATTCCAGACTTCAATCTACCAATCCTTAGCAAGCCAAAAAGGACAAAGTCAAGAGCAGTCAAGAAAGTGAAGTTGTCACCTCTCAAATCCAAATCTATAGTCAAAGCTCAGCCCAAAGTCAATAGGGGAGACTATCTGTACTAGTGTGACATCAAATAATTTTCTGATCTAAATCTCTATCTGGATGAACTAGATGAAGTAAGAGGTATTGATGCGTACAGGAACCTACCTGAAAGGTTAGTGTTCAAGTACAAAGGATGAAAGGAGATTCAGTGGCCACTTCACAGGATTCTTTAAGAGAGCCAAGCTGTACTAATTAAAGTTTATTCATCCTTCAAGAAGAACTTTGGGTTCAATATCACTGCAAGAAGACTAGTATTGAAGAAGATTGAAGAACTAAGGAGTGTTAGAGCTAAAGATGCACTCCAAAAGACTCTAATCATCCCATACACAGGGAGAAGAGTGCATCTAAGGCCCTACTGGCTGATGGAGTTCATAGATGACAAAGGTGTGAGAAGATTCTTCAGATTATAAGACCAATTGAGCATCTCCAGCAATGAGACTCTCTTGGAAATGCAAGGAAAGCTAAATCTCTCAGAATCTGATGAACTGGAATTCCACAGGCAACTCCAAAATCAGATTGATGAAAATAACAGAAAGCTTGGAAGAAGATCTAGACCTTCAAGAAACTAGATAAATCTGCTCAAGCTAGAGGAGCATCTTGAAAATGATTGTGAGCTAAACTTTGTACATTTTGTTATTTGAAGCACTTTTCAATATTATCTACTTTCTTTTAAATTGGATGTTTAGGGTGTTTTGTTATCATCAAGTATCTCTTAATTTATAGTTACAATTCCAGTAGACATAAATTGGGGGAGATTGTTGTGCATATGTTGTGTACTTGATGTTTACATGAACAAAACACCTAAGTAGATTTTACTTAGTGAAATAATGTAGCACTCGACGGATAAGAATTATAGTCCCGATGGATAACTCATTATAGTCCCGACGGATGATGACTTATTATCCATCGAGTGAGTAGCTTATGTAATAATGAGTCTGTAGCACATTTCTGCATACACCTTTGTATAGATTCTGTAGTAGCATATAAGTCATGATTGACTTTAACTAGATATACAGAATAGGTTGATTAATTGTACATAAATGATGTCTTGTAATTCTGCATAAATGAAATGAAGTCAAGTGCCAAAATAGCTACCGACGGATGATTGACAAAGTCATCGACGAATGATCAAATGGATATCAACGGATGTTCAATATAGCAGTCGACGGATGATCAATAAAGCCATCAACGGATGATCATAAACTCGACGGATGATCATGTACTCAACGGATAAATAATTCAAATATCAGTTGACAGTGACAGCATAGTCACATGTGTCGAAGTGTATGCAAATGGAATGAGGAAGCCTATTAACTGGGTAATAGAGAACAAAGTAGCAAAGTATTATACCCGATAGTTTTTATAATGATCTTGTCTTTTGACTTTGTAATCTTGGTAATATATAAACTAAGAAGTAGCAAATAGAAACATAGATCTGAGATACAAAAAGTGAGAAACATTTGTAAGCAGAATTTATAGCATTTCTATGTACTCTCAGTAGTTCAATATTTGTAAGCAGCTGTGAGCATTCTTGCACACGGGGTTCTCTCGATATATAATATATATCTCTGGTGGAATCATTCAAATCCACCAGAAAGTTATTGAAGACTCTTGTTTTTAATTACTTGTGTTTTGATTCACTTAAGTTTTATTCCGCATTGTGCTAATCAATACACTAATATTTATATTTGAGTTAGAACATTTTATTTCAAGAAAAAAGTTTCAAGAATTCCATTCAATCATGTAAGTGACTTCCCACCATATTGGAGTCACTTTGCACCCTATAAGAGTCATTCTCCATAATACATTTGTATAGTTAACATGTTAACATAATATACATCCAATTTGACATCCTTTTACCACTTTTTAGTGACACTTTCATACAAGTCAATTTTGTTCCACATTTTGGCTCTAATCAGCCATATAAGTCACTTTTCACCATATTAGTGTCACTTTCCACCCTATACGAAACATTTGCCACCATATATTGATACAATTAATAGTTAACATTATGAACATACAAAATGACATCCTTTAACCACCTCTTGGTACTCATGGTGCCACTTTTATACAAGTCAATTTTATTCCACATTTTGGCTCTAATCAACTATGAAAGTCACTTTTCACCTTATTAGAGTCCCTTTGCACCGTATAAGAGTCACTTTCTACCATATATTTGTACTATTAACATGTTAACATCATATACATCCAATTTGACATCCTTTTACCACCTCTTAATGTAACTTCCATACAAGTCAATAAATTGTTCCATATTTTGGCTTTAATCAACCATGCCAGCATGCAAGTCACTTTTCACCATATTAGAGTCAATTTGCTCCCTATAATAGTCATTTTCCATCATATATTTGTACAATCAGCATTTTAACATCATATACATCCAATTTGACATCTTTTAATCACCTTTTTGTACCCCTTCCCTATGAGTCAATTTTAGGCCACATTTTGGCTCTAATCAATCATGTAAGTGACTTCCTACCATATTAGAGTCACTTTGCACCCTATAAGAGTCATTTTCCACAATATATTTGTACAATTAACTTGTTAACATCATATACATCCAATTTGACATCCTTTTACCACTTCTTAGTGCAACTTCCATAAAAGTCAATAAATTATTCCATATTTTGGCTTTAATCAACCATGCAAGTCACTTTTCACCATATTAGAGTCAATTTTCTCCCTATAATAGTCATTTTCCACCATATATTTGTACAATCAGTATTTTAACATCATATACATCCAATTTGACATCTTTTAACCACCTTTTTGTACCCCTTCCCTATGATTCAATTTTAGGCCACATTTTGGCTCTAATCAATCATGTAAGTGACTTCCTACCATATTAGAGTTACTTTGCACCCTATAAGAGTCACTTTCCACAATATATTTGTACAATTAACATGTTAACATCATATACATCCAATTTGACATCCTTT
This sequence comes from Apium graveolens, assembly GCF_009905375.1. Taxonomy (NCBI): domain Eukaryota; kingdom Viridiplantae; phylum Streptophyta; class Magnoliopsida; order Apiales; family Apiaceae; genus Apium; species Apium graveolens. The sequence continues at coordinate 244,751,826 of NC_133653.1, read as the reverse complement.
TACCACCTCTTATTGACACTTTCAGACAAGTCAATTTTGTTCCACATTTTGGCTCTAATCAACCATGTACGTCAATTTTCACCATATTAGAGTCACTTTGCACCCTATAAAACTCACTCTCCACCATATATTTATATAATTAAAATGTTAACATTATATAAATGCAATTTGACATCCTTTTACCACCTCATCGTTCCACTTTCATCCAAGTCAATTTTGTTCCCCATTTTGGCTCTAGTCAACCATGTAAGTCACTTTTCACCATATTAGAGTCACTTTGCACCCTATTAGAGTTACTTGCCACCATATAGTGATACAATTAATAGTTAACATCATTAACATGCAATATGACATCCTTTAACCACCTCTTGGTATGCCTTTTCTACGAGTCAATTTTGGGCCATATTTTAGCTCTAATCTATCATGTAAGTGACTGTTCTATCATATTAGAGTCACATTGCACCCTATAAGAGTCATTTTCCACCATATATTTGTACAATTAACATGTTAAGATCATATACATCCTAGTTGACATCCTTTTAGCACCTCTTAGTGCCACTTTCATACAAGTCAATTATGTTCCATATTTTGGCTCTAATCAACCATGTAAGTCACTTTTCACCATATTAGAGTCACTCTGCACCCTATAACAGTCACATGCGACCATATATTGATACAATTAATATGTTAACATCATGTACATGCAATTTGACATCATTTAACCACCTCTTGGTACCCCTTTCCTACGAGTCAATTATGGGCCATATTTTGCCTCTAATCAATCATGTAAGTAACTTTTCATTATATTAGAGTCACTTTGCACCCTATAAGAGTTACTTTCCGGTATATATTTGTACAATTAACATGTTAACATACATCCAATTTAACATCCTTTTACCACCTCTTAGTGCCATTTCATACAAGTCAATTTTGTTTTACATTTTGGCTTTAATCAACCATGTAAGTCACTTTTCACCATATTAGAGTCACTTTGCACTCTACAGGAGTCATTTTCCACCATATATTTGTACAATTAATATGTTAACAACATAGACATGCAATTTGACATCCTTTTACCATCTCTTAGTGATACTTTGTTAGTCGCTAAACACGCGCTAATAATATACGCAAGTATACGAGTTTGCAAGTAGTATAGAATCTTTTCTAGTTCGTTTCCACAAGGACTGTATTGGTTAGCTAATTAATTCACGCACTTAAGCAACAATGTATGGTTATTATTCAATGCTAAGACGATAACTAATTGAGGTTGTTTATAACTAAAAATTAAACTAATAATTATAACTACGAGAATAAGATTGATTGAATTAATAATTATGACAAACATGGGATTCTAACTTCATTAAATACTTCATCCAATAGCCTTATTGATCTTAACCTTAGCATGCAATGGTGATGACACTAATCAGATAACACAAAACTGATAAACGCCAACTTTCGTTACGCGAGTACCATACTACCAGACATCCACAAAAGAGATAGAAGCTAAATAGACACCAATTATATTGAGACCCTATATGTTTATAGAATTTGACAATATATTGGGTTAAGCACAAGTTATCTATCTTGATTATATAGGGAAAGTAAGATTGTTAAGATTACCTATGAATCATGTATAATAAATACATGAACCTATGCTAGCATGGCAAGTTCTAAATCCGTAAATTCACTTTCACTTCATTAAGAATTAAGACACTAACTTATAAGTTCGCGATGCTCATAAAATGAATACGCACAACCAATACTAGGATATCATACAATCACCACATACTAAGTTATCAATCAATTTAACTAAAGAAATCCATAAATAAATTCGCTAGAACTCCACGATAATAATTAGCCCATAATCGGACTCATCATCAACGTGGGTTCCGATGAAAGCATGGTATATAAAACGTAGTCTTTACAACGAATAAATTAAACCAAGTACAAACAAGAACATAGGTTCAACAAAACAAGAAACGAGCATCCAAGATTATAACTCAAAATAAAGATTCACAAGAATAAACTAGATTGTCTTCGCCTTTATTGAATTGTGTTATAAGTCTCTTATCGTCTTCTCCTTGTGCTCTGGTAAGTCTCCCTTATTTAAAAACGATCTTGAGTTATCAATATATAGCAGTCCAATCAGCCCAGGAGTCCAGAAAACAGAATTGTAATAGAATCAGGATTTTATTATCCCGACACGGCGCGACCGTGCGTTTCATCAGCGCGCCCGCGCTGGCTTCCTGTACTTCAGCGCGGCCGCACGCTTCATCAGCGCGGGCGCGCTGGCCTTCTGCCAAAATTGACTTCTTCTATTTTTTTCTTGCAGATTCGAGCCGGTCTTCGCGAGCTTTTATTCCAATACCACCTAGACACTATATTAGCACCAAAATAATGCTAATTCACCTGATTACCTAGATAATACTTGAAATGCAAAAACACTAGAAAACACGTTAAAACACTTAACAACTTGAGTATAAATACACCAATCCAAAGCTTATTAGAGCATTATAAAGTGTCATAAATGCCACTCAACATACCCCCAAACTTGAATTGATGCTTGTTAGTCCCTCAACAATATGACAAGAATTACAGAAGGGGGATTGAATGGAATTCTTGAAACTCTTTCTTGAAATAAAAATGTTCTAACTCGAATATATATATATAATAGTGAATTGATTAGCACAATGCAGAATAGTTACTTAAATGAATCAAAACACAAGTAATTAAAAAAAAGAGTCTTTAAAAACTTTCTGGTGGATTTGAATGATTCCACCAGAGATATATAATATATATCAAGAGAACTCTCTGTGCAAAAAGCTCACAGCTGCTTACAAATATTGAACAACTAAGAATGCAGAGAAATGCTAAGAATTCTACTTACAAATGTTTCTCTTCTTCTTCCTCAGAGTAATTCCTTAGTTGCTACTTCTTGGTTTATATATCACCAAGATTACAAAGTAATGAGATAGGATAATAAAACAAAAACTATCTAGTCTATTACAATGCTACTTCATTACTCTATTCCAGCATCTTTGAATATCTTCATAATAGCATGGAAATGGCAATGCTTCTTTGTTCTCGAAAACCCAGTTGAATAGGCTACCACATTCCATTTGCATCCACTCGACGCATGTGACTGTGTTGTCACTGTCAACAGATATTTGAATTCTTTATCCGTCGGGTTCATGATCATCCGTCGAGTTATTGATCATCCGTCGGGTTGTTGATCATCTGTCGAATTCATTGTTGTTTATCCGTCGGATAACAATCAGGCACTTGACTTCATTTCACTTATGCAGAATTACAAGACATCATCTATGTACAATTAATCAACCTATTCTGCATATCTAACTAAAGTCAACATGACTTAAGTACTACTACAGATTCTAAACAATGTGTATGCAGAAATGTGCTTACACACTTATTGTTACATAAGCTACTCACTCGATGGATAATAAGTCATCATCCGTCGGGACTATGAACCTTATCCGTCGAGTGCTATATAATTTCACAAAGTAAAATCTACCAAGGTGTTTTGTTCATGAAATCATCAAGTACATAACATATACACAACAATCTCCCCCAATTTATGTCTACTGGAATTGTAGCCATAAATTAAGAGACACTTGATGATAACAAAACACCTTAAAAATACAACTTTTAAAAGACAATAGATAATACTGAAAAGTGCTTCAATTAACAAAATGTACAAAGTTTTTCTCACAGTCATTTTCAAGATGCTCCTCTAGCCTGAGCAGATTTATCTAGTTCCTTGAAGGTCTGGATCTCTTTCCAAGCTTTCTGTTGTTTTCCTCAATCTGATTTTGGAGCTGCATGTGGAATTCCAGTTCATCAGATTCTGAGAGATTTAGCTTTCCTTGCATTTCCAAAAGAGTCTCATTGCTAGAGATGCTCAATTGGTCTTCTAATCTGAAAAATCTTCTCATTCCTTTGTCATCCATGAACTCCATCAGCCAGTAGGGCCTTAGATGAACTCTTCTCCCTGTGTAAGGGATGATTAGAGTCTTTGGGAGTGCATCTTTAGCTCTTCAATCTTCTTCAGTACCAATCTTCTTGCAGTAATATTGAACCCAAAATTCTTCTTGAAGAATGAATAAACTTTAATCAGTACAGTTTGGCTTTCTTGAAGGATCCTGTGAAGTGGCCACTGAATATCCTTTCCTCCTTTGTACTTCAACACTAACCTTTCAGGTAGGTTTCTGTATGCATCAATTCCTCTCACTTCATCTAGTTCATCTAGATAGAGGTTTAGATCAAAAAATTCTTTGATGCCACACAAGTACATGTAATCTCCCCTATTGACTTTAGATTAAGCTTTGACTACTGATTTGGATTTGAGAGGTGACAGCTTCACTTTCTTGACTGCTCTTGACTTTGTTCTCTTTGGCTTGGTAAGGATTGGCAAGTTGAAGTTAGGAATTGGTATGTTCTCCCATTCTATTGGCTCATCCTTAGGCACAATAGGTTCACCATGAATGTTCCTGTAAGGATCCACCACTTTGATATCTTCAAATACCACAGAGGGTTTAGATGCTTGAGTTGTAGTTGGGGTGGATTCTTTTGGAAACTGATTCTCCAATTTCTTATCAACAATGTCCAGTTTCCTTTTAGTTCTTTTATCCAATTCCTTAATTCTTGGTGATTTCATCTGTTGTTTAACTTGCTTCTTTGATTCAATAACTTCAGATGGCTGAGAAGGAATTTATTGTGATGAATTTACAGCATGTAGCTTGGCCAAGATAGCAATTTGCTCTTTCTTTTGTTTAGTCTTTTTAGCATCCAGAGCAACTTGCTTCTTTTCCTGCTTCAATCTAGCCTTTCCTTCTCTCTTTTCTTGAGAAAATTGAGGATGTCGAGCCACCACACAAATTTCTTTCCCATTCCTGAAAATTTTAGCAATTCTCCTTTTTAGCAATTGATCTTGACATAAGCTTCTTTTCATCAGGCTTAGGTGTCTCATACACAGTATCCAAAGGGTTCTTCAATGATGATTTTGAGTAGTTCACCCTTGGTTTCAGAATTATTTCAGCCTTTGGAGATTTGATGCAGGATGACTGTCCCCTTTCCAGATAGTTCATGCTCATCTCATTCACACTAATTGACTTGACTTGAGAGTGATGGATAGCTGACTTGACTGGCTCCTTGACTAGTTCAAACTTCTTTTGTATTTCCTCATCAATCTTCTCCCAGTTGACTAAACTCAACTTCTCCTTATCAGATACTCTTATGTTGGTTACTGCTGCATTGATCAGATCAATATTGTCTGTAACTGGTGGCTTTGAGATAGTAATTGAAGGCACAATTACTTTACTGATTTGAATCTGAAGCCTCTCCCCCTCACTTGGTCCTGTCTCCCCCTATTTGTTATCATCAAGTTGAGTAGAGGAGGAGGTTTGAGTAGCCACCAATTTTTGAAGTAAATCTGTCTGTTGAGCTTGATGAAGATGAATGGTTGTCAAAGATGCTTCCATAGCTGACATTCTTGTATCTAAGGCATCTATCTTGGTTGCAAGATCAGAATTTTTCCTTAATTGCCTCTTAATATCAAGCATTGTAGTTTCTGGAAGCTTAGAATCCATTTTGTCTGAAATGGCCTTCTTCATCTCCTCAATATCACTCTTCATGGTGTTTACACCCTTAGCATGTTGGAAGCCTTGGATTTGTTGAAGTTGCAGGGAGGCTAGGTGTGCCTGAAGAAGCTTCTTGGTACTGGCATTAGTAGTGGTTTAAAGTGCAGTGTTTGTCTGATCGATTAGCTGGATCAGGGTTGTCTTGAAGTAGTGCTCATCACAGTGCTTTGAAAATGCCCATGATGGCATACTTCATCTTGAACTTGAACCTACTTCTCCCCTATATCCATTGCCTCGTTTTCACTATCCCCACTCCCATCACCAAAGAAATCAGATGAACCACCAGTCTCATAGTCCACATCACCAGCTGTAGAAGGCAAAGCTGTGATGGAATCCTTGGCTCTTAGCATAGATTGAGTGGTATGCACCAGATTGAGCATCCTTTCTGCATTGTCATTGCCCTGTTCAACTAGAAGTTGATAAGCTAGAACAGGGTGAGTAAATGCCTCAGCATCAAGGGAGGTGGAATCTATAACAGCTTTAGGTTGCTGAGATAGTCCCTCCCTGTCTGCATCCTGGACATTCATTAACTCACTAGCAATGACATCCATCCTTATAGCTCCAGTACCTGCATTTCTCTCGTTTTCTCTCTTTTGTTGCATCAGGGTCTCACCCTGGCTCCCCACCCTCACACCCTCACCTTCACCTACTAAGGTGGGACTCCTCTCACTTTCTTTTGCCAATCCTGAAGAAATGGATTGCATAGTTTCACTCATTTCCTCTCCTTTTTCTTGGGAGCAACCCAGACTCTCACTCAAAACACTCTTCTCTCTCAATCCTAATAGTGACTGTACAACCACTAAATCTTCTGCACTTGAAATAAATGAAGTTTGAGGCTGTGCAGAGATACTCGACGGATGAGTGATATCCATCGGATGAGTGGTTTTACTATCCGACGGATGACTGTTGTGAAGCTTATCCGTCGGGATACAATCACTACTTGACGGATGAACAATATCCATCGAGAGAGTAGAAATGAATGAACTTGGAAAATAAACTATTGTGGACTCTGTGCTGATTGATGATATTTTGAGCAAAGATGAATCAACAGTTCCTGAAAGAATTGGCAAGTGAGCCAACAAATCATCTAAAAGATGATGCTCACTTGTACTAGATTTTGGCTTCCCCAACAAAGTTAAAGAAGGGGAATCAGGAATTGATGTGTTTATCATATCCACATCCAGTGAGTTTGTGGGTGAGTTAGGTGTTTGAGGTGCTTCAATGACTAGATATTTTGGCTGTGACTCCACATTTAATGGAGCCACATCAAACTGAATTTGTGAAGGTGCAGTGATTGTGTCTTTAGCACCAGTTTGCACAGTGTGTGTACCCTGTGCATCCCCAAGGGTTTTAGATTTCTTCTTTCTAGCATAAGTTTGGGTGAGCTTGTGTCCCTAACCCTCTTGGCCTGTGCTCTTGGTTGAGAGCTTTGTTCAATAACTACATCCTTTTGGGAGGATGCAGTTAGAAATGAGCTTTTATCCTTTTTAAGCACTGCAGTTTGTTGGGAAACTGCAGTGTGGCTAGGCTGGGATTTACTCAACTCTCCATTCTTATCCTTAGGGTTTCTTTTATGTTCACCCATTCCCTCACCTGTCTTACCCACCTGCACACTCCCCTCTTTGGTTTTAGTGGATTTTGCAACTGGTATCTTTTGAGAGATACCAGAGGGGGCTTTTTTTGATTTGGGTTTGAAAATTTTTACATTTTTGGTAGCTTGGGTAGGCAACTGTTGGGTCATTAACACAGTTGCCATAGCCACACTAGAACTCAAAAAAATTAGTGAGGTTGGAACAGTGGTAGGAATAGATGAACTTACCTCACTTAGCTGAGGTGCTTCCATTACAGGAAAATAGAACAATGGCACATCCTTGTGATGATTGGCCCTGTTCAAATCTGCAATGAGCCTTCTCTCTTGAACCCAAAAATCTAGTTTATTGTTAGGGTTCTCAAGCACAATCTCTTCACAGAGGTGGTTAGCTAACATCATAAAGAATCTAGCATAATACACATTTTTACCTCTTTTATTTAACTCTCCTAATTTAAAGCCTAACTCAAACAAGATAAGGTCACTGAAATTATAGAATTTATTTGTAACTAGCATGTAGAGCATGTTAAGCATTGAGATATTGGCTGAATCAAATTTACTGACTTTACCTGAAAAGACCTTTGTCACTACATCACACATAAAACTCCATTCTTTCCTAAGGCCCAATCTCATAATGTCACTTAACTTAGAAGTAGAAAGAACATAGTTCATGGAATTATGCATATTGATTATATCAGTGTTAGTGTGTGGTGAGGTCATAGTGTTATCAGAAATCTTGAAACATGCTTTTATAACATCACTATTGATACAAAACTCTTTACCTTTAATGGTGATTGTGATTGTCTTATCTGTTGAGTTGTATGTAGTAGTGGTCCACATCTCTTCAACAACTTCATAAAAGATTGTGGGTGATTCCAGCATGACAAAGCTAAGCTTGCAATTCTTCACAAAGTCCATCATCTTGTGATAATCACCAGACTGCTGAATACCCTTGTTTACTAATGCAGTGAAATTGTTCTTCTCATAATGAACCCAGTTTGAGACATAATCTTTACAACATGTGCCATTGTTAGAGTATAAGAGCTTAAAGAGAAAGAGAGTAAGTGCTTTGAGAGAGAATGAAATTTGAGCAGTTGATTTGAGAATGATAAAAGAAAAGTGATTGATATGAAAAAGCTTTTATACTATCTAAAAAATAACTATTAAAAATAATAAAGTAAAATAAAGTAACCAATAGAAATTTCCTAAAATAGCCGTTCAAAAATAAACTGTAAAAATTCCACCCATTATCCGTCGTGTTATGCTTACAAACTGTAAGTATACTCGATGAATAATGTTCAGGAAATTAACGGCTAAGATTAAGACAATTCGACGGATGAGGATAAACTGTTATCCGTCGAGTCATAAAATATTCCAGAAAAATAATTGATTTTTATTAACAAATAGTATACCGACGGATGATCAAACTCGGTGGATAAAGATCATCCATCGGGATGTAAATTTTGACTTAGCCAAAATTTCATCCAAGACTGGAAAAATCAATTAAATTTCTGGTTGCATTCCAACTTGCAGATTAACTCATATAGATTTAAGAATAATTAAGCATACCTAACTCACTTACCAACCTTGAAAAGGTGGATTCATCCAGTGGCTTGGTAAAGATATCTGCAAGCTGCTTCTCACTTGGAACAAAATGTAGTTCTACAGTACCATTCATTACATGTTCCCTTATGAAGTAGTACTTGATATCTATGTGCTTTGTCGTTGAATGTTGTACTGGATTTTCAGTGATGGCAATTGCACTTGTGTTATCACAGAAAATAGGAATCCTCTCAAATTGTAAACCATAGTCTAGCAATTGATTTTTCATCCATAATATATGTGCACATCAACTACCAGTAGTAATATATTCAGCTTCTGCTGTAGAAGTAAAAACTGAATTTTGCTTTTTACTGAACCAGGACACAAGTTTGTTTCCTAGAAATTGACAGGTTCCTGTTGTACTTTTTCTATCAATTCTACAACCTGCATAATCTACATCTGAATAACCAGTAGATCAAAACCAGAATCTCTAGGGTACCAAATGCCAAGTTTTGGTGTTCCCTTGAGATATCTGAAAATTCTCTTAATAGCTATTAAGTGAGATTCTCTAGGATCAGCCTGAAATCTAGCACATAAACATGTAGCAAATATTATATCTGGCCTACTAGCTGTTAAGTACAGAAGTGAGCCAACCACTCCCCTATAACTTGAAATATCCACAGACTTTTCAGTAGTGTTTAATTCAAGCTTAGTTACAGTGGCCATGTGAGTTTTTGCAGATGTGCAATCTACTAGATCACACTTCTTTAAAAGATCAAAAATATATTTAGTTTAACTAATGAATATTCCATCACTAACTTGCTTAACTTATAAACCAAGAAAGTAACTCAGTTCTCCCATCATACTCATTTCATACTTACTTTGCATCAATTTGGCAAACTTTTTGTAAATTTTCTCATTTGTAGAGCCAAAAATAATATCATCTACATAAATTTGAACAAGTATACTAGAGCCATTAACATTTCTAAAGAATAAAGTTTTATCTACAGTACCTCTTCTGAAATGGTTTTCCAAAAGGAACTTTGATAAAGTGTCATACCAGGCTCTAGGTGCTTGCTTCAGTCCATAAAGTGCCTTCAAAAGATAATAGACATGTTCTGGAAAATTTGGATCTTCAAAACCAGGAGGTTGACTGACATAGACTTCCCCCTCCAAATCTCCATTCAGAAAGGCACTTTTGACATCCATTTGATAGACTTTGAAATTGGCATGAGCTGCATAGGCTAAGAAGATTCTGATGGCTTCAAGTCTTGGAACAGGAGCAAATGTTTCATCAAAATCTATTCCTTCTTGTTGACAATAGCCCTTAGCAACCAATCTAGCTTTGTTCCTGACTACTATGCCATTTTCATCCATCTTGTTTCTGAATACCCATTTGGTGTCTATTGGATTCTTTCCTTTAGGCTTGGGCACCAGCTTCCATACATTATTCCTTTCAAATTGGTTTAGCTCCTCCTGCATAGCTAAAATCCAATCGGGATCCAACAAAGCTTCATCTACCTTCTTTGGTTCTTCTTTGGAAAGAAAGCTGTTGTATAGACATTCTTCTTGAGTTGCTCTCCTGGTTTGAACTCTAGAAGAAACATCACCAATAATAAGCTCAAAGGGGTGATCTTTTGTCCATTTCCTTTGTTGAGGTAGATTAGCTCTAGATGAAGAGGCCTCATTGTTGTCTTGATGTGTGATTAAGTTTTGATTGTTAGAAACTCCCCCTGAGTTTGTGGATCTTTGATTTGAAAAAGGGGAACTTTATGTAGGTGATCTATCTTGACTTCCTGCTCCTTTTGATAACCCGACGGATGGTGAATTTTGAGTACCGATGGATGAAGCTGGTTGTCTCCCGACGGATAACGCAGATTGCCTTCCGACGGATGAAGCATTATGCAACTCGACAGATGTTGAGTTTTGTACTTCATTAGTAGTAGATTTTTCTGCATTATCCATATATACAGTTTCTTGATCACTTTCATCATCACTATCATCACTAACCATCTCCACATTGTCGAATTTGAGGCTCTCATGGTAATCTGCATCTTGCAGTTCTTCAATCTTTTTATCATCAAACACAACATGTATTGGTTCCACAACAATATTGGTTTTTAGATTGTAGACTCTATATGCTTTACCAACAGCATATCCAACAAAAATTCCTTCATCTGCTTTAGCATCAAACTTCCCATTTTGATCAGTTTGACTTGTCAGAATATAGCATTTGTAGCCAAAGACATGAAGAAAATTTAGAGTTGGTTTCTTATTCTTGAACAATTGATAGGGAGTCATGCATCTTGCTTGATTAACCAGTGAAATATTCTGAGTGTAGCATGCAGTATTTATAGCTTCAGCCCAGAAATATATTGGCAGTTTAGATTCTTCAAGCATTGTCCTTACAGTTTCAATAAGTGATATGTTCTTCCTTTCCACTACTCCATTCTGTTGTGGAGTTCTTGCTGCTGAAAACTCATGTAGAATCCTATTTTCCTCACAAAATTCTCTCATGACAGAATTCTTGAACTCAGTTCCATTGTCACTCCTGATTCTTCTAACCTTAAAATCAGGATGATTATTGACTTGCCTTATGTGATTGATGATGATTTCACTAGCCACATCTTTAGACTTTAGGAAATATGTCCAAGAGAATTTTGAGAAATCATCTACAATTACTAGGCAAAATCTTTTTCTTGAGATGGACAACACATTGACTGGTCCAAACAAATCCATGTGTAGCAGTTGCAAAGGTTCTTCAATTGTTGAATCAAGTTTCTTCATGAATGATGCTTTAATCTGCTTCCCTTTTTGGCAGGCATCACACAATCCATCCTTAGAAAACTCCACTAGAGGAATGCCTCTAACCAGTTCTTTCTTTACTAGCTCATTCATGGTCTTGAAGTTTAAATGGGATAGCTTCTTGTGCCTTAGCCAACTTTCATCCTGACTTGCTTTACTGAGAAGACAAGTAACAGATTCTGCATTAGATGAGTTGAAATCAGCTAGGTACACATTTCCTTTTCTCACACCAGTGAGAACCACTTTATTGTTTCTTTTATTAGTCACAACACAGGCTTCTAAGTTGAAGGTTACTGAGTTGCCTTTATCACAAAGCTGGCTAATACACAACAGATTGTGTTTGAGACCATCCACTAAAGCAACCTCCTCAATGATGATAGTATCCTTTGAAATCAAGCCATATCCCACAGTTTAACCCTTGTTGTCATCTCCAAAGGTAATACTTGGGCTAGCTCTCTCCTTAAACTCTGTGAGCAGGGTAGAATCACCAGTCATGTGTCTTGAACAACCACTATCCAAGTACCAAAGATTCTTTTTGTTTCCCTGCACACATCAAAATCAAATCAAGTTGATTTTGGTACCCAAGTTTCCTTGGGTCCTGCCTTGTTAGCTTTCTTTTTCTGTTTCTTAGGCTTTATCTCATTTGACTTTGGTATATCAGATTCATCCTTGGTCATTTGAGTTGGGCCTTTGAAACCATTCATTGCAACAGAATTATTATGCATATTATAATCAACAGGGAATGACATGCTATTAGTAAACATGTTATTCCAGTAAGGCATGCTAAATGGCATTTGTGGCATACTAAATGCAGCATAATAAGGATTATGTGCAAATGGCATATTAGCAAACTGTGCATTCATATTCTGTGTAGATATAGCATTCATAGGCATGGGAGGCATGGCATTCTGTTAGGAAAGTGAGGTGGCACAGACATGGAAGTAGGCATGGCAGATTTGCAATTAACAGACAGATGATTTATACTGCCACACTTGACACAGATTTTTCTAGGAGCATATTTATCAGGTGTGTAGTTATTGTGTTTGTTAATCCCTACTTTACCATTTCTATTGTTTTTCCTTTTAGCCTCTATTTTTACCTCAATCTTTTCAAGTCTGTCACTTAACTGTTTGACAGTCATGTGACCAACATTAGCCTTTTTCCTTTTCTTAACTTGACTCGATTCTCCTGAAACAAAGTTCTTGGAAACAGATCCATACTTCCTATTCAGCTTAACAAGTTTGGCTTTACTGGTAGGCTTGCTCACAGCCGACGGATGAGGATTTTCATCATTCGACGGATAACCCTTTTTGTTATCCGACGGATGATCCTCATCATCCGTCGAGTCTACATCTGTTAGCACTCCATCTACCAAATTTGGTTCTAGTTTCTCTTTGTTCTTTTTCCAAGCTGCAACACAGAAACACTCAATTCCTTGAACTTTGGTGATTTGAGCATGGACATCTCTAGATGTTTTCCATGCCTTAATCACCTCCTATTTACGCTCGAGCTGCTTCTTCAAAATTTCTTCTTTTTTTAAGGACTCAGTTAATTCCTCCTTGGCAATCTTACATTCAATTCTTTATTTTTCAAAATTAATGAACTGAGACTCTAACACATTATTTCTCTCACTTAAAAGCAATTTTTTTTCTTTGATTTTAGCATTTTCTTTAGTAAGAGACTTAAGTGTAACACGCAAATGATATAACTCTGTAGACATGTCATTTATGGCATCATTACACTCAGCTTTAGATAAATATGCAAGGTGTGTAGTAATTACCTGATTACTTGAAGAACTTGTTTCTGTTTCATCAGACTTCTCCACTAGGGCTAGATTAACATAGCTGACATCTTCATCTTCATCCAGACTATCTGCTGCCCATTCATTTTCTTGTGTAATGAAAGCCCTTTCCTTTTGTTTGAGCAGCTCAAAGTAATTTTTCTTATAATCCACAGGCTCAAACTTTTTCTTGCTGGAATCTGACTTCCTACACTCACTAGCAAAGTGCCCTGCCAAGCCATATTTGAAACATTTGAACTTTGATTTATCCACCATGTTTCTATTTGGCTTGGCTGCTCTAAAGTTCTTTTTGAACTTGAGCTTGCCAAATCTTCTGGAAAGAAATGTTAAATGTTCATCAATGTCTTCCTCGTCATCTTGGCTCAAAGAATCTTCACTTTCTACTGCAAGCCCCTTGCCCTTGCTTTCACGGACCCTTAAAGTTGACTCAACAGCTTCCATCTTCATCTCCCTCTCTTTCTCTAACTCAGAAACTAGTGCAATGGACCCTCCTTTCTTCTTTCCTCTCTCCATCCTCTCATCTTGCTCTATTTCAAGCTCATATGTTTTCAGGATGCCATAGAGTTTCTCCAAAGTAAACTCCTTATAATCTTGTGAGTTTCTTAATGAGACTATCATTGGTTTCCATTCCTTTGGAAGAGATCTAAGGAATTTCAGATTGGAGTCTTTTGTCTAATAGACCCTTCCATGCAGCTTTAGAGTATTTAGCAGTGTTTGAAACCTACTAAAAATGTCAGTGAGAGACTCACCTTCTTCATTATGAAAATGCTCATATTGCTGAATCAGTAGCAGCATCTTATTTTCTCTAACTTGCTCAGTGCCATCACAGATGATCTGTATTGTATCCCAAACATCCTTGGCAGTTTTGCAATTGATAATGTTGTCAAACATATCACCATCAACTCCATTAAACAGGATATTCATGGCCTTTTTATCCTTCCTGACTTGTTCAATGTCAGGACCTGACCATTCATGCCTTGGCTTGGGGACAGATGGCTCATTTCCAGTTGCAGCTCTCATTGGAACATGAAGGCCTCTTTCTATGCAGTCAACATAGGCCTCATCTTGAGAAAGCAAATGAAGATGCATCTTTACCTTCCAATGATGGTAATTATCTTTATCCAGAAATGGAATCTTGACTCCAACATCCTTCTTGTTCATCTCGCTGTATTGTTTTGATCTTTAAACTCTTTGTAAGTTAAAAGCTTGCTCTGATACCAATTGTTAGTCCCTTAACAATATGACAAGAATTACAGAAAGGGGGTTGAATGGAATTCTTGAAACTCTTTCTTGAAATAAAAATGTTCTAACTCGAATATATATATAAGTGTGAATTGATTAGCACAATGCGGAATAGTTACTTAAATGAATCAAAACACAAGTAATTAAAAACAAGAGTCTTTGAAAACTTTCTGGTGGATTTGAATGATTCCACCAGAGATATATAATATATATCGAGAGAACTCTGTGTGCAAAAAGCTCACAGCTGCTTACAAATATTGAACAACTAAGAATGCAGAGAAATGCTAAGAATTCCGCTTACAAATGTTTCTCTTCTTCTTCCTCAGATTAATTCCTTAGTTGCTACTTCTTGGTTTATATATCACCAAGATTACAAAGTAATGAGACAGGATAATAAAACAAAAACTATCTAGTCTATTACAATGCTACTTCATTACTCTATTCCAGCATCTTTGAATATCTTCATAATAGCATGGAAATGACAATGTTTCTTTGAATTCTTTATCCGTCGGGTTCATAATCATCCGTCGAGTTATTGATCATCCGTCGGGCTGTTGATCATCCGTCGAATTCATTGTTGTTTATCCGTCGGATAGCAATCAGGCACTTGACTTCATTTCACTTATGCAGAATTACAAGACATCATCTATGTACAATTAATCAACCTATTCTGCATATCTAACTAAAGTCAACATGACTTAAGTACTACTACAGATTCTAAACAATGTGTATGTAGAAATGTGCTTACAGACTTATTGTTACATAAGCCACTCACTCGATGGATAATAAGATATCATCCATCGAGACTATATTGAGTCATCCGTCGGGACTATGAAAATTATCCGTCGAGTGCTACATAATTTCATAAACTAAAATCTACCAAGGTGTTTTGTTCATGAAATCATCAAGTACACAACATATACATAACGATGCTTGTCCTCAAGCATAAACAGACTCAAGAACAAGAAATAAAAATACATTAATGCAACTAATATGAATGTGATGATCCCCATAGAGTAACTAAACCAACCAATAAGCAACACCTCAGCAAATGCAATTATTCGCATAAAGATCAATCAAATCTCTCAAATCAACCTACAAACTAGAGACGTGTGTGTGTGCAAATGCTTACAGATATACTATTCCTATTAGAACGATAATCATGACTCACTACTTATCAAAGCAATCGCAAGTTTATAAATAGAATAGAAGTTAGACTCAAAATAACTTATAACACTTCGATTCTTATATCAGAGTTTTTATGGATTCATGCTTTTATTCACAATAACACAACACAAGTATGCTTAGTTGATCGTGCAATGAGCGAGGTCCACAAAAGACTTATACAATAGTACCCATGTAGCGAGCATTAGGTTAGAAAATCCCAGACTATAAAAGCCTTAGGTCACTAGGCACAAAGTCCTCTAAGAACTTAATAACTCGAGTACTAAAGATCCCACTCGTGATCAATTATACATAACTCTTATTCTTTTTCTTTTTTTTTCTTTTTTTATTTTCAAATTTCTGAACAAGTGCATTTCGCTCCATCTCATTCAACCCTAGACTACTCATATAAATATGAGCCGACTACTAGCCATTTGACGCCTAGCCTTATTCACAACTAGCAATAAAATCTAATTTCTCCAATTTTTAAATATCCATGTATTTTATTATTAAGAGAATACCCTAAATTCCATATATAAACAGGCGATTAAACCTCGACAATCAAATAAATCATGACTATGATCTAGCACTCTAGCAACCTATAAGACTTAGTGAAATACCGGTGGCTCTAAAAGCTGTCCTAAGTGCCTGGGTGAGATCATGTGCAAACCAACTATGGATGTCATGCATCGCATTCATCCTCCTCGCGAGACGCCTATACTGCGTCAAACTCAAACCAGCTCCCAACTCTGCTCCTGCTGCCTCCTGCTAAAGCTGCTGCGACGAACCAGCCTCCTCTCCATATTCAGCTCTCCAAGCTACTCTACGGGCATGCTGAGAACCTCCTGCTGTAGTTGCTTCCATAGGCATACCACCAGGCAAATGATCATATGAATAACTAAGCCCCTTAGGATCGGTCTTCCCTCCGTACCACTCTTGCATGCTCTGCAGCGTAGCACTATCAATAGGAGCACTGGGAAGCTGAAGCTGCTCATGTGCTAGCCAATGAACTCCAACCGCCACGCAGAACTTTATCACAACTGACGCGTACGGAATAGCACCTGTAGTACCTCCCCTCAAGAATCTGAAAATCCCTGATGTATCACCGTCCCCAAGTCAATGTAATCACCCTACAGAATACCCCACAGTTGACGAGCACGCTCCACAGTAATCTCATGTACATGCGAAGATGGCATGATGTTAGCACAAATAAAGGAGTTCCAAGCCTGTGCAAACCTGTTCATGCATGATGTCGGGAACATGGAATAATCAGTAGTGCCCCTCTTGAACTTCCAATGAGTCTTGGGCATATAGAGAGTAGCAATGATGAGATACAAATCAAAGTCCTCTGGAGTCTTATCGTTCCACGTATCCTGACCCACCTTCCTTGCGGGCTGCTCAATCACTGCCCTGATAACATCCATACTGTACTCTACATTCCTCTCCCTCACCACCGTGAACCCATTCTTCTCCGCCTTGGCATTTGCATAGAACTCCTGCAAAACACTCATGGGCACAGCAGCGGGAGCCTCACAGAAAGGTACTCAACCCATTTCGAGAATCATCTCTAACACCTTACCATCCTTCCCTGATGGCAAAAAACCTCGCTCCTTAGCAATAGGCTTCGAGAGAAGCCTCGTGTACTCCTCCTCAACTTCAGGAGTAGAAAACTTGGGCCTCACACCACCCGTAGATGAAGAATCGGTGGTGCTGCTGTTAACTTGTGTTCTTTGTCTCTTGGGTGCCATCGGGATTGAAGAAGAAAGAATAAAAGCTTAAGTGTTTAGAGAGAATTTGTGTTTGAGAGTTTGTGAATTGGTGGAGAAGTTGGGTTTAAGTGTATATATTTATAGGTGGAGATGTGTGAATTCTATAAGGAATAGAAGTGGGAATTGATTATGGGAATTGTAGGAATAATGGAATTGATTAGGAAAGGGAATTATGGGATGTGGAAGAGTAAAAATCGGGTTGGAATTGACTTTGGAGTAAAAGTCCCAATTTCACCTTAAAACGGAAAAACGGCGCGGCCGCGCGCTTGTTCAGCGCGGGCGCGCCCAGCTTCTGTAGTTGGCCCTGAATTTTTTCCTTTTTCTGGTTTTTTTGTGTTTTTCTCTTTTCTTCTTGCTTCTTCTACCTACTAATGTACAACATACTTGGGTTGCCTCCCAAGAAGCGCTTCTTTTACGTCTCCAGCTCGACGTAGAATCTCGAGATCAAATGGATAATAAAACGACACTAACTACCTCACAGTTTGTCGTGTCACCATAATAATGCTTCAACCTCTGGCCATTTACCTTGAATGCTTGGGCCGGATCATTTTCAAAAATTTCCACCCTTCCATGTGGAAACACAGTTTTGACAATAAACGACCCTAACCATCTTGACTTCAACTTTCCAGGAAAAAGATAGAGACGGGAGTTGAATAAAAGAACTTGTTGCCCCGGCACAAATGACTTGAGCACTAGACCCCTATCGTGCCACCTCTTGACGTTCTCCTTATATATTTTGTTGTTCTCATAAGCTTGAAGTCGGAATTCATTAAGTTCATTCAATTGAAACATCCTCTTCTTTCCAGCTGCATCCAAGTCCAGATTCAACTTCTTCAAAGCCCCATATGCCTTATGCTCGAGCTCCACAGGAAAATGACACCCCTTACCATAGACCATCTGAAACGGCGACATTCCCAACTGAGTCTTATATGTTGTTCTATACGCCCAAACAGCTTCATCAAGCTTCAAAGACCAATCCTTCCTTGATAGACACACCACTTTCTCCAAAATACACTTGATCTCTCTGTTAGATACCTCAGCTTGACCATTCATCTGAGGATGATAAGCCGTAGTAATGCGATGATTCACATTATACCTTTTCATCATAGCAGTGAACTTGCGATTACAAAAATGCGACCCATCATCACTGATTATGACTCTTGGAGTTCCAAACCTTGTGAATATCTGCTTTTAAGAAAATTAAGTACCACTTTCACATCATTCATTGGCAACACCTTGAATTCAACCCATTTCGACACGTAATCAACTGCCAACAAGATATACTAATTGTTACAAGATGAGACAAATGGCCTCATAAAGTCAATTCCCCAAACATCGAAGACCTCAACCTCGAGAAGCACATTAAGAGACATCTCATCCCTCTTAGACATATTACCCATACGTTGACATCGATCACATTTGAAAATGAATTGATGAGCATCTTTAAACAACGTCGGCCAAAAGAAACCTGTTTAAAGAATATGAGCTGCTGTCTTTTCTCCACCATAATGTCCTTCATAAGCCGTTAAGTGACAATCTCGCAAGATCCCCCCATTTCGCTGTAAAGAATACATCTCTTGATGATTTGGTCAACTCTTTGGCAAAAAAAAAGGCTCATCACACTTATACCACTTCACCTCATATAGAAACTTCTTCCTTTGAGCATAAGATAAGTCGGGAGGCATGATATTACTCACAAGGTAGTTCATAATGTCTGCAAACCACGGTTCTTCTTCTTGCACTCCAAATAGTTGCTCGTCGGGAAAAGACTCATTTATCAATGTCTTATCCAATGAAGTAGCATTAGGATTTTCTAAACGTGAGAGATGATCAACGACTTGATTTTCAGTTCCTTTTTTGTCCTTGATCTCTAGTTCAAATTCTTGGAGCAAAAGAACCCATCTAATCAATCTAGGCTTCGAGTCTTTTTTTGAGACAAGATATCGAATTGCGGCATGATCAGTGAAAACTATCACCTTAGTCCCAAGTAGATAAGATCAAAATTTCTCAAAACCATAGACAATAGCCAAAAGCTCTTTCTCCGTAGTAGTATAATTCAGTTGGGCACCATTTAGGGTCTTACTAGCATAGTAGACCACATGAAATATGTTGTTCTGCCTTTGCCCAAGAACTGCTCCAACTGCATAGTCACTTGCATCGCACATCATCTCAAAAGGCTCATTTCAATCAGGTGCAGTTATGACCGGTGCCATGATTAAACTCTTCTTCAATGTCTCAAAAGCTGCAAGGCACTCGTCATCAAACTTGAAAGGAACATATTTCTCTAACAGACTGCACAAAGGCTTTGAAATTTTCGAGAAGTCATTGATGAAACGCCTGTAGAAACCCGCATGACCAAGAAAACTGCGAATTCCTTTAACATAAATAGGTGGAGGAAGATTCTCAATGACCCCCACCTTGGCCTTGTCCACCTTTAGACCTTTACTAGAAACCTTGTGCCCGAGAATAATGCCCTGACGCACCATTAAGTGACATTTCTCCCAATTGAGAACCAGATTGGTCTCAACACACCTTTTGAGAACATGTCCAAGATTTTGCAAGCATTCATCAAAAAAATCGCCAAAACTGAGAAGTCGTCCATGAACACATCCACATTCTGGCCAATCATGTCAGAAAAGATGGTCATCATACATCTCTGAAATGTGGCTGGCGCACCACACAGACCAAAAGAAACTCATCTGAAGGCGAAAGTACCAAATGGCCAATTGAAGGTAGTTTTCTCCTGATCTTCTGGAGTGATACAAATCTGATTGTAAAAGGATATCTTCGATATATGATTTATTTTGGTATTTGTATGATTAAACATAAAATTAAGAACACGTAGATCCTCTCCATTAGGACATAAATTTAATTGATCCAAATAAAAGTCAAAAAGTCAAACTAGCAAAATCATGTCTTTTAAACAGATAAAAGAGATATTCCATTCTTGCAAATTATCAAAACTATATCTTTTTGGAATATATCTCCAAGGCAATATGATCAAAGAAGAAACATCAAGATATGATATTTCTTAGATCTGTGTTGCAACATGAATATAGGCAACAAGCTCGAATAAAGAATATATCAGAAATATTCTTTAGAAGTCTCGTGCCATATCAAAAATATTTAAACTCCTCGCTCCAAAATATATCTCTATATATAATTAAAAGAGTTTTTATTCAAAGATTATTAATATTCATGATTGGAATATTAATATCCAGTTCTGCAACTCAATTATGTATACTTACAGTAATTTTCTCCCGTTTCGTAAAATCAGCATTTCTCGGAGAAAATTATTCAAAAAATACTCAAACACATTTTCTATCACCCAAATATATCACATATATTAGGAAATATATTTTAAGTATTTATACAAGTCAAAACTTTGGTCAAAAGATCCATCTCCTTTAATTCAAGACCAATGGTATTTTTACACCGAAGAAAGGCTGACAGAACAGTTCCAATTTTAGATAAAATACTTCCACATGCTAGAATGACTTAAAATTTGGTATGGATCATTTAAATGGTATTTTCTAAGTATGGTAAAAATTTCGTAGCTTTCAGAGATTTTTTGTCTGGGCACAAAAATCGAGGCAGTTGGTCCCACAGTTGACCAAGTTTGACCTAGCTACCATTGACTAAAGTTGACCAAAACTTTCAGAACATCATTTTATATTATTTAAGTAATTATCATATTTTTTATGGTATTTATTTAAGAGTTTTTGGGGTGGTCATAATTAATGGTGCTTAATCCTTAATTAAAGTATTTAAGGAATGATTAAAAGAAAAGGAAAATATATATTTAATATATATATATATCAGCTGAGATTTGAATGAGTACTAGCTTGTGCTTCCTTCCCACTTCCAAAGAAACACAACCTAATTGCCATGTCATCAATCCATGTGATACACTTCATCCACCATCCATTCCTTCTCAAATCTTCACCATTCATTCCACCCAACTTCTCCTATAAATAAACCCCCACCCCAACCCTTTTTCTTCAAGCTAAAGAGCCAAATACTTGCTGGGACTTTTTCAAGAAGTGCCTCTCTTCATCTGTTTCAAATTTTATACACACACTTCTTCTCAAAAACCTTCTCTCTCTTCTATATACTTACATATATACAAGGTTTTTGAAACCCAATCTTAGCTTCACCCAACCAAGCTTTATCCCACCAAGTGAGCTCATCCACTACCACTTCACGGCCACCTGAAGGGCTGCCCAAGTTCGGCCAATAGCCAAAATCCGGCCGAACCTCCGGCGAATTTTTCCGGTGAACTTTTCCGATCGTTTGTCAAAAGTGTTTTGTAGTGAGGTGAAGTGGCGTGAGGTGATTCTCGTTCTAAGACCCAAGTCCTAGACGTACTAACGGGGAGTTAGTAGTCTTCGCACGGTGAAAAAGAGGAAACACCCAAGACCGGATCACTATGATCCAAGACCGGCAAAAGCTAAGGAAGCCAAGCCCACACAAAGGCTCTACAACAACTTTGAAGAAATAGCGGGGAGTTATTATCTAAGATAAGTTGTGTAGGTAATACATTTATTTTGAGGTGGTGACCCTTCTGTTACGCAACAAGATAAATACTTGTAAAGGGTGTAAAGGCTTCTCCGCCTATTAAAGGAGTGAGTTTATTATAAGGGAAAATCCCGAGTCCGGGAGAGGAGCTCGGGGACTGGAGTAGGGGTGAGCGAATCTATTAGAGGCTGCGCCATCGCAAACAAGGATAAAATCACCGTGTGGTATTTTCTTTCCTTGCACTTTATCTTCCATACATATAAACTGCATAACCACTCGGTAAAGTTTTAAAAAGGGATAAAATATTTTTAAAATGCCACAACAATTTTTAAATTGGTAATTAAGCTATTCAACCCCCCTTCTAGCTTAAAATAGCCCTCAGACGGGACCTTACAGATTGTAACCCGAATATCCATCCGGAAGACAATAGTACTCATGACCGGCCAACCTGTCGAGCATCTGATCAACGAAGGGCAAAGGAAAGTGATCCTTCCTAGTGGCTTTGTTTAGCTTCCTGTAGTCCATGTTTATGGATTAAAAGCTAAGGTATATTAATTGTTGTGTTTATTACTAAGGTTCGGGAGCTCAAGGCCTTTAATGGCTGCTCTCGTGTTTCGTAGCTTAATTATGCCTTTACTAGAGGCCTACATATCTCTGTGAATTAGAGAATCAAACCAAAAACGTAGTTCTGATTTGATAGGTAGGTCCCTTTATATAGATGTTGAGAGTCCTTGAATTGGACTAGGGATAGGAGACTTGTTGATTAAGTTCTCAGACTTTGGATAGACTTTAAAGTCTTAGAATAGAGGAATCAGATTCCTATTGTGTATAGATGCCCTTTGAGGCTATTGTTTATAGAATTACATCATCGTTAGAACTTATTTAATGAGCTGATAATCCCCCCTATTTATTAATTATAAAATTAATAAATAATCAGGGCTTTGGGCCTCATTAATTGGGCTTCGTTATTGGACCGTACCAGGTCTAATTAATTCAACATTTATTATATTTATAGGCTAATTTTAGGCCCATATCATTTGCCCCCCAACTTCTGGGAAACCGTAAAAGATTTCGCAGAAGTTAAGTTCATTCGTTTCCTTACAGGGTATCATTTCTACGTAAAGTGTGGAGCGACCTACACATTTACTACGATTCACCTTGCACACGGCTTCAGGGTCGGTTTAGAACCTCCCTCTTATTTTCCTTACCTTATTCCTTATTAGGAATTTTACGGTATTTTTCAGGAATTTTCTCTTAATTTCTAAGATTTTTCCCTAATTTACAGGAATTTTCCCTTTATTTCTGGAATTTTTTCCGACTTTACAGGAATTTTCCCTTTATTTTTGGGATTTTTTCCTAATTTACAGGAATTTTCCCTTAATTTCTGGGATTTTTCCTTAATTTACTGGTACTCGCAGGTATGTTTCCCTAATTTTTCAAGAATATTTAACAAAATTGATTTTTGAAAATTATTTTTTAATTTTCCTGATTTTCTGGGATTTTTTGCTTTATTTTTCCCTCTTTTATGGAATTTTTCAGTAATTTTCTTGATTTTAGCCCATTTTCTGATTAATTAAATAATCAGAAAATAGGCTTTTATTTCATAATGCATCCTTGGCGTGGTTGACCCCCGCCTAGGAGACATCCTTCCAACAGAGCCTAGGAATATTGTCTCCTGGGCGTTGTTGTAGGGTCCATACTTCCTAGGCGTTGTTGACCCCCGCCTAGGAGACATCCTTCTAACAGTGCCTAGGAAAATTGTCTCGTGGGCATTGTTGCAGGGTCCATACTTCCTAGGCGTTGTTGACCCCCGCCTAGGAGACGTCCTTCTAACAGCGCCTAGGAATATTGTCTCCTGGGCGTTGTTGGAGGGTCCATACTTCCTAGGCATTGTTGACCCCCACCTAGGAGACGTCCTTCCAACAGCGCCTAGGAATATTATCTCATTGGCGTTGTTGGAGGGTCAATCCATCCTAGGCGTGGGTAACCCACGCCTACGAGACATGTTTGGTTTCACGCCTAGGAATCATGTCATGTTGTGCATATGTTGTGTACTTGATGATTTCATAAACAAAACATCTAAGTAGATTTTACTTAGTGAAATAATGTAGCACTCGACGAATAAGAATTATAGTCCTGACGGATAACTCATTACAGTCCCGACGGATGATTAACTTATTATCCATCGAGTGAGTAGCTTATGTAATAATAAGTTTGTAGCACAGTTATGTATGCACCTTTGTATAGAATCTGTAGTAACATATAAGTCATGTTGACTTTAACTAGATATGCAGAATAGGTTGATTAATTGTACATAAATGATGTCTTGTAATTCTGCATAAGTGAAATAGAGTCAAGTGCCAAAATAGCTACCGACGGATGATTAACAAAGCCATCGACGGATGATCAAATGACTATCAACGGATGTTTAATATAGCAGTCGATGGATGATCAATTAAACCATCAACGGATGTTCTGAAAGTCGACGGATGATCATATGAAGAATTCAAACAGCAGTTGAACAGTGAAAGCTGACACACATCCGTCGAGATGTATACAAACACACTGTGGAAGCCCATTAACTGGGTAATAGAGGACGAAAAGCAGCAAAGCTTAAGACTGTTAGATTTTATATTTGTTCAGTCTTTTTGACTTTGTAATCTTGGTATTATATAAACCAAGAGAGTAGCAAATAGAAAAATAACCGAGATAGTTGAGAAACACAAAAATAGAGAAATCTTTGTAAGCAGAATCTTTAGCATTTCATGTATTCTCAGCAGTTCCATTTGTAAGCAGCTGTGAGCATTTCTGCACACAGAGTCCTCTCGATATATTATATATATCTCTGGTGGAATTGTTTAAATC
This sequence comes from Apium graveolens, assembly GCF_009905375.1. Taxonomy (NCBI): domain Eukaryota; kingdom Viridiplantae; phylum Streptophyta; class Magnoliopsida; order Apiales; family Apiaceae; genus Apium; species Apium graveolens. The sequence goes on along the minus strand of NC_133653.1, from coordinate 244,726,875 downwards.
CACCAGAAAGTTTTTAAAGACTCTTGTTTTTAATTACTTATGTTTTGATTCAATTAAGTTTACATTCCGCATTGTGCTAATCAAAACAAATATATCTATAATCGAGTTGAACATTTTTATTTCAAGAAAAAGGTTCAAGAATTCCATTCAACCCCCCTTCTGTAATTCTTGCTATAATTGTTAAGGGACTAACAATTGGTATCAGAGCAAGCTCTTAATCTACAAAGAGTTTAAAGATCAAAACAATTCAGCAAGATGAACAAGAAAGATGTTGGAGTCAAGATTCCTTTTCTTGATAAAGATAATTACCATCATTGGAAGGTAAAGATGCATCTTCATATGCTTTCTCAAGATGAGGCCTATGTGGACTGTATAGAAAGAGGCCCTCATGTTCCAATGAGAGCTGCAACAGGAAACGAGCCATCTGTTCCAAAGCCAAGGCATGAATTGTCTGATCCTGACATTGAACAAGTCAGGAAAGATAAAAAGGCCATGAACATTATGTTCAATGGTGTTGATGCAGACATGTTTGATAACATCATCAACTGGAAAACTGCCAAGGAAGTTTGGGACACAATATAGATAATTTGTGATGGCACTGAGCAAGTAAGAGAAAATAAAATGCAGCTCCTAATTCAGCAATATGAGCATTTTCACAATGAAGAAAGTGAGTCACTCACTGACATTTTTAGTAGATTCCAAAAACTACTAAATGCTCTTAAGTTGCATGGAAGAGTCTATCAGACTAAAGACTCCAATCTGAAATTTCTCAGATCTCTTCCAAAGGAATGGAAACCAATGACAGTCTCATTGAGAAACTCACAAGATTATAAGGAGTTTACTTTGGAGAGACTGTATGGCATTCTGAAGACCTATGAGCTTGAGATAGAGCAGGATGAAAGAATGGAGAGAGGAAAGAAGAAAGGAGGATCCATTGCACTAGTTGCTGATCTGGAAAAGGAGAAGGAAGTGAAGATGGAAGCTGTAGAATCAACTTCAAAGGTCTGTGAGAATAAGGGTAAGGGGCTAGCTGCAGAAAGTGAAGATTCATTGAGCCAAGATGACATGGAGGACATTGATGAGCACCTAGCATTTCTTTCAAGAAGATTTTCCAAGCTCAAGTTCAAGAAGAACTTTGGAGCAGCCAAGCTAAATAGAAACATGGTGGATAAGTCAAAATTCAAATGTTTCAAATGTGGCTTGGCAGGGCATTTTATAAATGAGTGTAGAAAGTCAGATTCCAGTAAGAAAAGGTTTGAGTTTGTGGATTATAAGCAAAAATACTTTGATCTACTCAAACAAAAGGAAAGGGCTTTTATTACACAAGAGAATGACTGGGCAGCTGATGGTTTGGATGAAGATGAAGATGTCAGGTATGTCAATCTAGCCCTAATGGCCAAGTCTGATGAAACAGAGACAAGTTCCTCAAATAATCAGGTAATCACTACAAACCTTGCACATTTATCTAAAGCTGAGTGTAATGATGCCATAAATGACATGTCTACATAATTGTATCATTTGTGTGTTACACTTAAGTCTCTCACTAAAAAAAATATTAAAATCAAAGAAGCCTTGCTGGATGGGCTCAAACACAATCTGTTGAGTATCAGCCAGCTTTGTGACAAAGGCAACTCAGTAACCTTCAACAAAGAAGCCTGTATTGTGACTAACAATCAAAACAACAAAGTGGTTCTCACTGGTGTGAGAAGAGGAAATGTATACCTAGCTGACTTCAACTCAACTAAAGCAGAATCTGTAACTTGTCTTCTCAGTAAAGCAAGTCAAGATGAAAGTTGGCTATGGCACAAGAAGCTATCCTATTTAAACTTCAAGACTATAAATGAGCTGGTAAAGAAAGAACTAGTAAGAGGCATTCCTCTAGTGGAGTTTACAAAGGATGGACTGCGTGATGCCTGCCAAAAGGGGAAGCAGATCAAAGCATCATTCAGGAAGAAACTTGATTCAGCAATTGAAGAGCCTCTGCAATTGCTTCACATGGATTTGTTTGGACCAGTCAATGTATTGTCAATTTCAAAGAAAAGATTTTGCCTAGTAATTGTAGATGATTTCTCAAAGTTCTCTTAGACATATTTCCTAAAGTCTAAAGATGAGGCTAGTGAAATCATCATCAATCATATAAGGCAAGTTAACAATCATCCTGATTTCAAAGTTAGAAGAATCAGGAGTGACAATGGAACTGAGTTCAAGAACTATGTCATGAGAGCATTTTGTGAGGAAAATGGGATCTTACATGAGTTTTCAGCAGCAAGGACTCCACAACAGAATGGAGTAGTGGAAAGAAAGAACAGATCTCTTATTGAAGCTGCAAGGACAATGCTTGAAGAATCAAAATTACCAACTTATTTCTGGACTGAAGCTGTAAACACTGCATGCTACACTCAGAACATCTCTCTGATTAATCAAGAAAGATGCATGACTCCTTATCAACTGTTCAAGAACAAGAATCCAACTCTAAATTTTCTTCATGTCTTTGGCTGTAAATGCTATATTCTGAGAAATCAAACTGATCAAAATGGGAAGTTTGATGCTAAAGCAGATGATGGAATTTTTGTTGGATATGCTGTTGGTAAAGCATATAGAGTCTACAATCTAAGAACCAACATTGTTGTGGAATCTATACATGTTGTTGATGATAAATAGATTGAAGGACTAAAATATGGAGATTACCATGAGAGCCTCAAATTCGACAATGTTGAGATGGTCAGTGATGACAGTGATGATGAGAGTGATCAAGAAACAGTGTCTAAGGATAATACAGACAAATCTACCACCAATGAAGCACAAAACTCAACATCCGTCAAGTTGCAAAATGCTTCATCCGTCGGAAGGCAATCTGGGTTATCCGTCGGAAGACAACCTGCCTCATCCATTGGTACTCAAGATTCACCATCCATCGGGTTATCAAAAGGAGCGGGAAATCAAGGCAGATCACCCATAGAAAGTACCCGTTTCTCAAATCAAAGATCCACAAACTCAGGGGGAGTTTCTAGCAATCAAAACTCAATCACACATCAAAACAACATTGAGGTCTCTTCATCTAGAGCTAATCTACCTCAACCAAGGAAATGGACAAAAGATCACCCTTTTGAACTGATTATTGGTGATGTTTCTTCTAGAGTTCAAACAAGAAGAGCAACTCATGAAGAATGTCTATACAGCAGCTTTCTGTCAAAGGAAGAACCAAAGAAGGTAGAAGAAGCTTTGTTAGATCCTGATTGGATTTTAGCTATGCAGGAGGAGCTAAACCAATTTGAAAGGAATAAAGTGTGGAAGCTGGTACACAAGCCTAAAGGAAAGAATCCAATAGACACCAAATGGGTATTCAGAAACAAGATGGATGAAAATGGCATAGTAGTAAGGAACAAAGCCAAATTGGTTGCTAAAGGCTATTGCCAGCAAGAAGGAATAGATTTTGATGAAACATTTGCTCCTGTTGCAAGACTTGAAGCCATCAGAATCTTTTTAGCCTATGCAGCCCATGCCAATTTCAAGGTCTATCAAATGGATGTCAAAAGTGCCTTTCTGAATGGAGATTTGGAGGAAGAAGTATATGTTAGTCAACCTCCTGGCTTTGAAGATCCAAATTTTCTAGAGTATGTCTATTATCTACTGAAAGCACTTTATGGACTGAAGGAAGCACCTAGAGCCTAGTATGACACTTTATCAAAGTTCCTTTTGGAAAATCACTTCACAAGAGGTACTGTAGATAAAACTTTATTTTTCAGAAATGTTAATGGCTCTAGCATACTTGTTCAAATTTATGTAGATGATATTATTTTTTGCTCTACAGATGAGAAACTTTGTAAAAAGTTTGCCAAACTGATGCAAAGTAAGTATGAAATGAGTATGATGGGAGAACTAACTTACTTTCTTGGTTTACAAGTTAAGCAAGTTAGTGATGGAATATTCATTAGTCAAACTAAATATATTTTTGATCTTTTAAAGAAGTTTGATCTAATGGATTGCACATCTGCAAAAACTCCCATGGCCACTGCAACTAAGCTTGAACTAAACACTACTGAAAAGTCTGTGGATATTTCAAGCTATAGAGGCATGGTTGGCTCACTTCTGTACTTAACAACTAGTAGACCAGATATAATGTTTGCTACATGTTTATGTGCTAGATTTAAGGCTGATCCTAGAGAGTCTCACTTGATAGCTATCAAGAGAATTTTTAGATATCTCAAGGGAACACCAAAACTTGGCATTTGGTATCCTAGAGATTCTGGTTTTGATCTAACTGGTTATTCAGATGCAGATTATGCAGGTTACAGAATTGATAGAAAGAGCACAACAGGAACCTGTCAATTTTTAGGAGACAAACTTGTGTTCTGGTTCAGTAAAAAGCAAAATTCAGTTTCTACTTCTACAGCTGAAGCTGAATATATTGCTGCTGGCAGTTGCTGTGCACAGATTTTATGGATGAAAAATCAATTGCTAGACTATGGTTTGCAAGTTGAAAGGATTCCTATTTTCTGTGATAACACAAGTGCAATTGCCATCACTAAAAATCCAGTGCAACATTCAAGGACAAAGCACATAGATATCAAGTACCATTTCATAACGGAACATGTAATGAATGGTACTGTAGAGTTACATTTTGTTCCAAGTGAGAAGCAACTTGCAGATATTTTTACCAAGCCACTGGATGAATCCACCTTTTCTAGGTTGGTAAGTGAGTTAGGTATGCTTAATTACTCTTGAATTTATCTGAGTTATTTTGCAAGTTGAAATGTAGCCAGAAATTTAACTGATTTTTAGTCATGGATGAAATTTTGGCTAAGTCAAAATTTGCATCTCGACGGATGACCATTATCCATCGAGTTAAGTCATCCGTCGATATACACTGTGCAAATAAAAATCAATTACTTTTCTGGAATCTTTTAAAACTCGACGGATAATAGTTTATCCTCATCCGTCGAATTGTCTAAATCTTAACATTTAATTCCCTGAACATTATCCATCGAGTATACTTACAATTTGTAAGTATTACACGATGGATAATGGGTGGAATTTTTACAGTTTATTTTTAAAAGACTATTTTAGGCAATTTCTATTGGGTAATTTACTTTTCTTTATTATTTTCACCCGTTGCTTTTGAGGAAGTATAAAAGCTTATTTCATTCCAATTATTTTCTTTTATCATTCTCAAATTCAACTGCTTTTATTTTATTCTCTCTCAAGCAAATATCCTCTTTCTCTTCAAAGCTTTCATTCTCTAATAATGGCACCTATAGTAAAGATCATGTCTCAGACTGGGTTCATTTATGAGAAGAACAACTTCACTGCTTTGGTCAATAAGGGTATTCAGCAATCAGATGACTATCACAAGATGATGGACTTCGTGAAGAGCTGCAATTTAAGTTTTTCCATGCTTAAATCACCCACAATTTACTGTGAAGTTGTTGAGGAGATGTGGACCACTGCAATCTACAACTCTACTGACAAAACCATCACTCTAACTATCAAAGGTAATGAGTTCTGTATCAATAGTGATGTGATAAAAGCATGTTTCAAAATTCCTGATGATAATGTAACTTCACCACACACTGACACTGATATTATCAATATGCTTAATTCCATGCATTATGCACTTCCTACTACTAAGCTAAGTGAGATTAGAAGATTAGGTCTTAGGAAGGAATGGAGTTTCATGTGTGATGTTGTGACTAAAGTTTTCTCTGGAAAAGTCAGTAATTTTGATTCTGTGAACATTTTCATGCTTAACATGCTTTACATGCTAGTCACAGATAAATTTTACAATTTCAGTGACCTTGTCTTGTATGAGTTAGGTTTTAAACTAGGTGAGTTAGCCAAAAGGGGAAAGAATGTATATTATGCTAGATTTTTCATGATATTGGCTAACCATCTTTGTCAAGAGATTGTACTTGAGAACCCAAACAATAAATTAGATTGTTGGGTTCAAGAGAGAAGAATCATTTCAGATTTGAACAGAGCCAACCATCATAGGGATGTGCCAATGTTCTACTTCCATGTAATGCAGACACCTCAGGTAAGTGAGGTAAGTTCATCCATACCCTCAACTATTCCAATCTCTTCAATTTCTTTGAGTTCAGGTATAGCTATGCCAACTGTGACAATGACCAAACAGTTGCCTACCAAAGCTGCCAAAACAACTGTAATTTCCAAATCCAAGTCAAAGAAAACCCCCTCTGGTATCTCTCAAAAGGTACCAGTTGAAAAATCTACCAAAGCCAAAGAGGGGAGTGTGAAGGAGGGTCAGTTAGGTGAGGGAAGGGGTGAACATCAAAGAAACCCCAAGGATAAGGTTGGAGAGTTGAGTGAATCCCAGCCTAGCTACACTGCAGTTTCCCAACAAACTGCAGTGCTTAAAAAGGACAAAAGCTCACTTCTAGCTGCATCCTCCCAAAAGGATGTGGCTATTGAACAAAGCTCTCAGCCAAGAGCACAGGCCAAAAGGGTTAGGGACACAAGCTCACCCCAAACTTACACAAGAAAGAAGAAATCCAAAACAACTGGGGATGCACATGGCACACACACAGTACAAACTGGTGCTAAAGATACAGTCCCTGCACTTTCTCAAATTCAGATTGATGGGGCTCCAATAAATATGGAGTCACAACCAAAATCCCTTATAATAGAAACCTCTGAAACACCATACTAACCAACAAACTCTCTGGAAGTGGATATGATAAACACTTCAATTCCTGATTCCCCTTCTTTAACTCTGTTGGGGAAGCCAAAATCTAGTGCAAGTGAGCATCATCTTTTAGATGATTTGTTGGCTCACTTGCCAATTTTTTCAGATACTATTGTGACATCTGTGCCTCAAATAACTTCAATCAACATAGAGTCTACAATAGTTTCTCTTCCCACCTCATTCATTTCTACTCTCTCGGTGGATATTGCTCATCCGTCGAGTAGTGATTGTATCCCGACGGATAAACTTAAAAGCAGTTAACCATCGGATAGCTTTACCACTCACCCGATGGATATCACTTATCCGTCGAGTGTCTCTGCACAACTTCAAACTTCAATTATTTCTATTGCAGAAGATTTAGTGGTAATACAGTCACTCTTAGGTCTGAGAGAGGAGAGTGCTTTGAGTGAGAGGCTGGGTTGCTCCCAGGCAAAAGGAGAGGAAAAGAGTGAATCTCAGCAATCCATTTATTCAGGATTGGCAAAAGTGAGTGAGAGGAGTGCCACCTTAGTAGGTGAAGGTGAGGGTATGAGGGTGGGGAGCCAGGGTGAGACCCTGATGCAACAAAAGAGAGATTATGAGAGAAAGGCAGGTACAGGAGAAATAAGGGTGGATCCAGCCATTGCCAGTGAGTCAATGATTGTGGATGATGCTGAAAAGGAAAGACAATTTCAGCAACATTACAAAGCTGAAATTTATAACATTTCCTTGGATGCTGACACTTTTACTCATCCTGTGTCAGCCTATCAATTGTTGGCTGCTCAGGGCAATGTGGAGGCAGAACATACCTTGAATCTAGTACACACCTCATAATCTCTTCAAAGAGATAAAGCTGTTGTCAATAGGATGCCTTCTCAAGCTGGTGAGCCATCTAAAGAATTTGGAGTAAATTCTAATGATGATGACTCTGTTTCTTTGGATGGAAGCATGAACTTAGGGGGAGATGAAGGCCCAAGTTCTATTTTAAAGTTACCTGGATGGGCATGGACAAAGGAATTTACACCAGGACAATTTGATGTGTCTTTGGTCAAGCAAGTGATGGCTATTCAAAAAGCCCTTCAGGAAACTTCAGATGCTGGTACCAAGGCTATCCTTCAAGCTCACCTAGACTCTCTACATCTAATGAAGATCCAGCACTTAAGACAGAATATGAGTGTGGATGAACTAAAAAGAGATATAGCTGACTTGAAGACATACAATTCTGAGAAGCTGGATTCAGTGATGCCATATGGTACCATGCAAGATCTATTACTAAGATTGAGGAGAGAATCAGATTCTGAAAAGAAGCTAGCCAAGCTGGAAAACAGAGTTCAAGTTATTGAGAATTCAGTGGCTATCCTTCTTCAAAATCAACAGACTCAGACAAATCTTCTCATGCAACTGGCTAAAGCACAAGGCCTATCTCCTCAACTTGATGATAACAAAAAGGGGGAGAGAGAATCAAGTAAGGGGGAGAAAGGACCAACTGAGGGGGAGAAACTTCAAGTACAAATCAGCAAAGTAATTATACCTTCAATTACAATCTCCAAGCCAACAGTTGCAAATGGTATAGATCTAATCAAAGCAGCAGCAGCAAATTTGAAAGTTGCTGAAAATAGAAAGTTGAGTTTGATCAACTGGAATAAGATTGATGAGGAGATACGGAAAAAGTTTGAACTAGTCAAGGAGCCAGTTCAGTCAGCCATCAATCACTCTCATGTTAAGTCAATCAGTGTGAATGAGATGAGCATGAACTATCTGGAAAAAGGACAATCTTCCTGCATCAAGTCTACAAAGGCTGAAATAATTCTTAAACCAAGGGCAAATTATCCAAAGTCATCTTGGAAGAACCCTATGGACACTGTGTATCAGACACCCAAGCCTGATGAAAAGATGCTTTTATCAAGATCTATTGTCTTCTATAAAGATCCAGCTGATTTAGCTTCAAAAAGGAGAATTACTAAGATATTCAGAAATGGAAAGGAAATTTGTGTGGTAGGTGGACATCCACAGTTTGCTCAAGCAAAGAAAGAAGAAAAAGCCAGATTAAAGTAGGAAAAGAGGCAAGCTGCTCTAAATGCAAAGAAGTCTAAACAAAAGAAAGAACAGATTGCTATCTTGGCCAAGCTACAGGCTGTGAATTCTTCTCAACAAATTCCCCCTCAACCATCTGAAATTGCTGAATCAAAGAAGAAGATTGAAGAATAGAAGAAATCCCCAAGGAAGAAAGAATTGGCTAGAAGAACAAAAAGGAAACTGGATGTTGTTGACAAGGAATTGGAAGATCAATTTCTTAAGGAATCCACACCAGCTACAACTCAAGCATCAAAGCCTTATGTGGTATTTGAAGACATAAGGGTGGTGGATCCCTACAGGAACATACATGGTGAACATATTGTGCCAAAGGTTGAGCCAATAGAGTGGGATAACATACCAATTCCTAACTTCAACTTACCAGTCCTTAGCAAACGAAAAAGGACAAAGTCAAGGGCAGTCAAGGAAGTGAAGCTGTCACCTCTCAAATCCAAGTCAGTAGTTAAAGCTCAACCCAAGGTAAACAGGGGAGACTACTTGTACTTGTGTGACATCAAAGAATTTTCAGATCTAAATCTTTATCTGGATGAACAGGATGAAGTAAGGGCAATTGATGCATACAGAAACCTACCTGAAAGGTTGGTGTTCAAGTACAAAGGAGGAAGGGAGATTCAGTGGCCACTTCATAGGATTCTTCAAGAAAGCCAAGATGTGCTGATTAAAGTCTATTCATCCTTCAAGAAAAACTTTAGGTTCAATGTAACTGCAAGAAGACTAGTATTGAAGAAGATTGAAGAGCTGAGGAGTGTTAGAGCTAAAGATGCACTCCCAAAGACTCTAATCATCCCATACACAGGGAGAAGAGTGCATCTAAGGCCCTACTGGCTGATGGAATTCATGGATGACAAAGGTGTAAGAAGATTCTTCAGATTAGAAGACCAATTGAGTATCTCTAGCAACGAGACTCTCTTGGAAATGCAAGAAAAGCTAGATCTCTCAGAATCTGATGAACTAGAATTCCACAGGCAGCTCCAGAATCAAATTGAAGAAAATAATAGAAATCTTGGAAGAAGATCCAGACCTTCAAGGAACTAGAAAAATCTGCTCAGGCTAGAGGAGCATCTTGAATTGAATGTGATCCAAACCTTGTTCATTTTAATTACATTCAATTTTATCTACTTATCTTTAAAGATATATGTTCAGGATGTTTTGTTATCATCAAGTATCTCTTAATTTATGGTTACAATTCCAGCAGACATAAATTGGGGGAGATTGTTGTGCATATGTTGTGTACTTGATGATTTCATAAACAAAACATCTAAGTAGATTTTACTTAGTGAAATAATGTAGCACTCGACGGATAAGAATTATAGTCCCGACGGATAACTCATTACAATCCCGACGGATGATTAACTTATTATCCATCGAGTGAGTAGCTTATGTAATAATAAGTTTGTGGCACAGTTATGTATGCACATTTGTATAGAATCTGTAGTAGCATATAAGTCATGTTGACTTTAACTAGATATGCATAATAGGTTGATTAATTGTACATAAATGATGTCTTGTAATTCTGCCGACAGATTAATTAGAGTCAAGTGCCAAAATAGCTGCCGGCGGATGATTAACAAAGCCATCGACGGATGATCAAATGACTATCAACGGATGTTTAATATAGCAGTCGACGGATGATCAATTAAACGATCAACAGATGTTCTGAAAGTCGACGGATGATCATATGAAGAATTCAAATAGCAGTTGAACAGTGAAAGCTGACACACAGCCATCGAGATGTATACAAACACACTGTGGAAGCCCATTAACTGGGTAATAGAGGACGAAAAGCAGCAAAGCTTAAGACTGTTAGATTTTATATTTGTTCAATCTTTTTGACTTTGTAATCTTGGTATTATATAAACCAAGAGAGTAGTAAATCTGAGATAGCTGAGAAACACAAAAACAGAGAAATCTTTGTAAGCTGAATCTTTAGCATTTCATGTATTCTCAGCAGTTCCATTTGTAAGTAGCTGTGAGCATTTCTGCACATAGAGTCCTCTCGATATATTATATATATCTCTGGTGAAATTGTTTAAATCCACCAGAAAGTTTTTAAAGACTCTTGTTTTTAATTACTTATGTTTTGATTCAATTAAGTTTACATTCCGCATTGTGCTAATCAAAACAAATATATCTACAATCGAGTTGAACATTTTTATTTCAAGAAAAAGGTTCAAGAATTCCATTCAACCCCCTACTGTAATTCTTGCTATAATTATTAAGGGACTAACATATCCTCTAGGCGTGGTTTGGGTTTTCAAGCCTTGATATATCCTAGGTGTGGGTAACCCCCTCCTAGGAGGCATGTTTGGTACCACGCCTAGGAATCATGTCCTCTAGGCGTGGTTTGGGCTTTCAAGCCTTGATATATCCTAGGTATGGGTAACCCCCACCTAGGAGGCATGTTTGGTACCACGCCTAGGAATCGTATCTTCTACGCATGGTTTTGTCCCTTGATATGTTCGGTGAATTTTGGTTTTTTGGTTTAGAATGTTCTAGATCTTTTCAAAATTCAAACTTTATTGGCTTCCCGCCTTTATTAGGCCCATTTCCTTTGGCCCAGATATGTTTGAGCTTCCACATGCTCGTCTATATAAGGAGTGGAGTGTGAGTTCATTTCCACAAAATTTCTTCACCTCTACCTTTTTCTACTCTGCAACTATTCTTTCAAGAATCGCCACCACAAAGCGATTTCCGGCTTTCTACACCATCGCTTTCTGGGCTTATTTTGAAGATTCCGTTTGAATCTTTATCTTCTTCGCTTACCTTCAAGAGCTTTCAGGGTTTCAGTCTTCATCCATGGCAGATTCCGACTTATCCCACTCCCAGGTTCCCCAAGTTGTTCCCCGTAAAAAATCTCTCGTTCATTCCTCAGTTATTTCTCTTAGGGATCTTTTAACTGAATTTGGGCAAGCCTTCCCTAATATGTTACACTTAGATGCATATAATTATCACTCTAGATTTGATTCTGAAAAAGTAGGCACCATAGCTCGTCTTTTTGGTATTTTACACCTTTATTGGGTCCTGGCTCCAGGCCCAATTGATAAGGCCTGTTACCCAAAGCCTGGGGCCATTCGGGTCTATAAGGAAACCTTTTATGCTGGTTTTCGTCTTCCTCCTCATCCCTTCGTTTTTCGCCTTTTGGCTGAAGCCCGAGTCTGTCCGACCCAACTCACACCCAATTCTTGGCATTTTATTCACTGTTATATGGCCCAATCACGTAAACACGGTTTTGATCCCAACGTTTGCATCTTTCGTTATTTATTTAAGTTTGTAAATGCTTCTGAGGACCAAGGATGGGTCAAAATAGTTCATAGATCCTTGGCCCGCTCCTGCTTTATTTCTGGCACCAATCCTGACTCGTATCCAACTTGGAAGAGCGAGTGGTTTTATGTGTTTCTGGATTTCGAGGAGGGTTGGGACCATTTCGTCAGGCCCAACTTTGCAAAAAGTATAGACGGCTCTTTAAGAGACCTAAAATTGGGAATAGATGAAGATGCGGCCATCAAGGCCATCACAACTGATAACTTGCATCATAACGCTCTCATCCTTTCAGAGGGTGTAATAACCCCAATTTTTGGATATTTTTGAAACCCTTATGAATAGTGTTTTTGCTGAATGAGAAAACTTTTCATGCCACACTATGTAGGGGTTCTGTTATGGATATTCTGAGATTTTATTAGTACTTTATATGAGATATAAGTGTATGTAAAGATCATCAGAATCCAAATTCAAACACTTTGGTTTTTCCCGGAAATCCACTAGATACGGAAAGAATTGAGAAAAAGGTAACAGGATAAAAAGGATTTAAATTAAAGGATTATAAGAGAGGATCATAAAAGGAATATAATATATGGAGAAAGGTTAAGGGAAACTAAAAAATAAGATCCCGGGTATGATCTCTCAAGCGATAAACGAAAACGAAAGTTAAGCGAACCGTATAACAGATCAGTGGTCATTAGGCAAACAATTAGGAAGTTAATCAAAGGGATTAGAGAGGATGATGTCACCCAACCAATGAGAAGAGGACAAGGAGGGAAAGATGACATCATAGCATGACACAAGCATGACATAGGAGGGAAGGAAGTGTGGTTGAATTATAACCACACAAAATCAAGGTTAATTAGGTAATTAACCTAAAACAAATCAAAAAGCAACCAACCAAGCCAAAACATTTCATTTCACCAAAAAAACACAAAACCCTCTTTTTTCCATTGAAGCTCTCGGCTTCTTTCTTAGGAAATTGAAGATCCAAGCTCCACCACTTACTATTTAGCAAGGTAATTATCCTAGCTTCTCCTAGTTAAGTTACATACTTCCTATAAGTTTAAGCTTCTAATTCCAAGCCAATCTTTTTCTATAAATCAAGGAAAGAGATGGTGAATAGTACTTTCTTGAAATTAATTTTTGTGTTCTTGATTTCTTTGAAAGAACAAGCTTGTAGGAGGTTAGATTAAGGCTTCCATGGGCATTCCAAGGATCTTTCATGGATTAAAAGCTTGAAGGAAGGTATAACCCTTCATGATCTTAGTTTTAAGTTCGTTGTTTAGATTTCCTAATGTTGAGATGATGGGTTAGTGTAATGGGTTTGTAATCATGTTTAAAGCTTGTTATGAGTAGTTTAGTTGGTGAGAGGCATGATTATTGTGTGTTTAGAGATGGGTTGATTTTGTGATATTTTTGGAGTTGGAAATCTTGGTTATTAGTTAATGAACCTAAGTAAAGCTTTTAGTTCATGTGGGGAATACGTATAAATTGTTAATGTGGAGTTGTTGGGGCTGTTATGATGTAATTTGAATGGAGTTTTTATTGGGTTGTGATTGTGGGTTGAATTGTGGTTGATTTTGAATGGTTTAAATTTGGGAAATCACGTAAACATAGCCGTCGTAACGTCCGATTTTCTTTAGACTATTTTTGTGCATAACATTAGGACCCGAGAACCCCTGCTAGATTATGACCATTGCCATGTCTAGATAGCTCGTGTTACGAGCTTCGTTTTGATGTGTAGTTCGTTCGATTCCGATGCACGGTTTAGAAGAAACGACCGTTTCAAGTAACGGCGTTTCGTGAACGAAACATTTCCCCTCGCCTTACTTTGAAGCATAGGTTAAAGACCAAAAAGGGTTAGTTAATGTATGAAACAATTATGGTAAGAGTGTTAGGCAGTTGGTAAGACACTCGCGAAGGAATCGCCTTAAAACTCGTAATGGTTAAATTATTAAAAATGGTGGAGCCGAGGGTACTCGAGTGACTTAAGAGAATCAGTAAGAGCAAAACGAGCGTTAGAGTCTAAGTTGGTTAAAGTATAGATTAACAAGTGACTTTGGTTTAATTCCAACTTACTTGTTGTTTATAGGTCACCAGACTCGTCCTGAGCCATTCATAACCCCCAGTCGCTCAGGCAAGTTTTCTACCCGTTATACTGTTGTTGTGATGTAAATATATGTATATGCATTATCTTGTGATAGTGCATGATTGTTATTAGCAAATTTTGCGATATATTGGAGCATGCTGATATGGTATATATGCATGTCTGTTTCGTAATCTGGTTATCTATCTGTTGATTTCAATGCTTATAGTTGCATAATACCTATGCTAGAAATAAGCAAGTAGTTGCGTATACCCTTAGTATAGGGGATAAAAGGTGAACATATTTCTAAACCGGGAGTCGATGTTCCCGAGTATATTATATATATATATATTTATATATATATGGATATAGTTTTTAAAACTATTGATCGAATAAGGTTTATTCGATACCTTTATTTTACTTAATTGAATATTAATTTGAGTATTCATACGAGGGCTTATGACTCAGTTTATTTTATTATTTGAATATTATTTGAATATTCATACGAGGGCTTATGACTCAGTTATTTTATTATTTGAATATTATTTGAATATTCATTCGAGGGCTTATGACTCAGTTTATATTATTATTGAATATTACTTGGATATTCATTTGAGGATGTATGACTCCTTTATTTTATGAATATTATTTATAGTATTCATTCGAGGTATTATGACTCCGCTTATTACTTAATAATATTCTTTATTGTATTAAAGAATAAGGTGTCGATAATCAAACTTATTTTTGATTATTCAGATAAAGATATTACTTTCGTATAAGTATATCTTTGATTATTTGCTATTCATTCGAGTATAAGTTTTCCAACTTCTACCTCCATTATTCTTTATGGGAATATTATTTAAATAATAATATTCAGATATTTCTTTCATATGGGGACTGATTTATTTCATAAATCAGCATTACTCCAAACATTCTTAAAAATATTTTCGAGTCTTCAAAATGAATTTAAAAAGGGTAGAGCGGATCCCAAAACTTGTTTTCAAATTCAAGATCTTCCATTTTAAGGGGACTTGAATACTCGCTCAAAAATCTAAGGGATCCGGCTCTATGGTGTATTTTATATTCGCAACAAGGTTGCATTTTTGGTAAATGAATTGATTACTTACCCAACACTCGGGAAGTAAGTCCATCTATCGAGTAGGCATAAGCAACATGGGCTCAGTGGGCGTCCATGATAGTGTAAGTGGCTCAGTGGGAGTCCATCAAATGCATAAGTGGCTGAGTGGCAGTCCAGCATAAGGTCCTATTGCGACCAGGGTGATGACCAGTGGGGAATTCGTCCATCTACTAGTAGAAAAGGTTACTTATTGGTATCTTTGCCTGATCAGCAAGATATCAGGTTTATGCCAAGGTTTTCTCCTTTCCAAATTCATTGGATATTATAACTCTGTTTATAATTTTCATAACAGAGGTTTTCAAGGAGTGTATGAAATGTATATATATATATAGGTGTATATATATGTCGGGACTTAATGAAGTATCTCGTAACTTCGTTATTTATAATGATATTCAAAGATTGAGTCTATTCAAATCTTGTCTTGTAGTCTCATCTATGTGATGAACTTTTGAAACTGATTATAACTTGAACGGTGGTAGTTCAAGTAGTATTTGGGAAAGATATAAGTATATTGGGGTATCTTGTAACTTCATCTTTTAAACTTATATCTAATTAATAATTGTCTTATGAATGACAAAGATTTTCAGAAAAACGTTGAGACAAGGTTAGATATATGAGATCACCTTGCAACGATATTTTTTTATACAGTTATACACTGGGACTTTGTGTATATTATGCATGGAAGAGGACTTCTAATATTTTGAAAAGTATATATGTATATATACTAAATATTTTGCGACTTCATCGCATTAAAATATCAAACTTGGTTCATTTCTTTTGACCAAGACTTTCATGAGTACTATGAGAAGGCTCATATATTGTTAATCATTATACATATTATTTTGGTGGGCTTGCTGCTCACCCTTGCTTCTTCTTTCATCACACAACATCAGATAGATAAGATGAACAGGACCAAGCTCCCAATTCGCAAGCGGATAGGAAACGTACCACAGCTTTCTGGAAGCGTTGAGGCCGCTGTAGCTGAGGCAGAAATTACCAATAGGCTAAGTTTTCAACTAATAATGTACCAGACTTATGTATATCATGAATTGTAATAATGGCAAAGAAATGTAAATTTATTCAGAAACCTGTTTAAGGTGCATTGGCATATAATTGTGGAATAAAACGACTTGTGATTATTTTTGGATATTCATCTCTGAGACTATAACTTGTGGTGTGTGTGTTTATTGTGGGGTCACTGTACAGAGTAGTTGATTATTTATTAAGATTGGGTGTTATTAAGGGAAATGGAACTCGTGACAACCCGGATCCCCGACCCCGGATTTGGGGGTGTTACAGAAGTGGTATCAGAGCTAAGCGTTATAAACCTCAGAGATGATTTGACGTTAAAATAATAAGTTCACTAATATAATAAGAACTCTTGCCAAGTTCATAGTCGGGCTACCTAACGTAGTACCGACAGTTAAAACCCTTATGGGAACCCTTATAAATATCGTGATAGAAGCGTAGTTCGTTATCGTAGATGGTAGCGGGACTCCGAACCCTGAGGTTGAGGAGCAACAGCGCGATGATGTTTTATTACTAATTGGAGAGCGGATTGTGGATCTGATAGAGTGTCCTAATGCAGGACCGGATGATGTTGATATTGAGGATGTAGCGGTTGAGGATGTTGTCCTAGAAGGGATAGTTGCTGAGGAGGATCCCATGGAGGATCCTGACAAGAATGAATAAAGGACCACTGATGAATTGATGACCATGGTTAGGTCGACTACCAGAGGTAGGATTGGTCGGTCACTATCGGAGGTTCGTTCAAGTTTGTAAAGATAGTAGCCCCTTTAACGCGGCTTACTCATAAGACTGAGAAGTTTGAATAGACAGAGAAATGCGAGAATAGCTTTTAAGAACTGAAGCAAAGGTTGGTGACGGCCCCTATATTGGCGTTGCCGGATGGAAAAAGGAGATTTTGTGATTTGTAAGTGACGCTTCACATAAGGAATTAGGGTGCTTCTTATATAGCACAGCAAGATAATCGCATCTGCGTCAAGACAATTAAGGGAATATAAAATTCGATATCCCCACCCATGAGCTTGGGCTCGTGGCAATAGTTTTGCCCTAAATATTGGAGGCAATACTTGTATGG
This sequence comes from Apium graveolens, assembly GCF_009905375.1. Lineage (NCBI taxonomy): Eukaryota > Viridiplantae > Streptophyta > Magnoliopsida > Apiales > Apiaceae > Apium > Apium graveolens. The sequence continues at coordinate 244,709,513 of NC_133653.1, read as the reverse complement.
AGAGGAGTGCAAGATTTACCTAAACCATAGGAGCTCTAGTACATTTTTACGTAGAAAGAGCTCAACATACGCCAGAGGAGGCGGTTAGAGCTAATCAAGAATGATGAGTGGGAGATTCTTTATCATTCGGGGAAAGCCAATGTGGTGGCTGATACCCTTAGTAAAAAGGAGAGACTCAAGATGATAATGTCTTTGGGAGAGTTTATAAGAGATTTTGAGAAAATGGAAATAGAAGTGAAAGTAACCGGAGCCGGTACCGAAAAGCTGTTTGAGATTGCAATACAGTTCGAATTATCGGAAAAGAACAAATATTGCCAGAAAAAGTGATGAATGAAGGCAGAGAGCCAACAAATAGATAAGAGGTTAATACCGAGAAAGATGAGAAGGGAATAATGAGGTATTCCTACAGAATTTGGGTTCCAAATGTTCAAGAGCTTAAAGATGAGATCTTAGATGAAAGCTAGTTTGAGGAATAAGATTTAGAGCAAACCCTGAACCTGATAGTCAGGGAGGTCGCCATCAAGATAAAAGGAACCCATAACATAATGAAGTGGAAAATGAGGATTTAAAATATGAAGGATGACCCCGATTATGGGGAGGAGGAGAAAATGTTCAGACTTAAGAAACAGAAGTCGAGTAAGGAAAGGAGACCCGAGACGGTACTCCTATATGATAATTTATGGACCTTTCTAGACAGAACTTAGACTATTATTCCCGACCACCACCTTGAGGAAACAATGCGGTAGGAAATTCTTTTAGGACCTTTAAGCCTCTAAGCTCTCAGAGTTCCAAGGAACAGGTTGACCTAGTCGAGGCAAGAGCCTGGCTAAAGGAAATAGAGGAATCATTTGAGATTCTGAATGATTGACGAATCACAAAAGACTGTTTTTGTCACTTACCCTCCTAAGAGAGAGACCACCCGCTGGTGAAAGGCCAAGGAAGGCACGAAGCAAGAGATTATAATAAACTGATTTAAGTTCAGTCAATTGTTTCGGGAAAGTAATTCCCAAAGATAAGGAGATAGTGTAAAAGCTTTGGAGCTAGAATAAAAGCGGATGAGTATGATGAATTATGAATCTAAGTTGTAAAAGTTGTCAAGATTCGTTCTGAGGACACGAATCCAGAATGACGGGATGTTTGAAATCAATACTTATATTGTGTTGGTTCATGAAATAAGGATAAGAGAAAGGAAAATAAAAAGAAACTAAAGTGGAAAGGAATATAAAGGCAATAGAGTTTGAGGTATGATAAAGGAGTTGGGTATGAGGAAACCCTAAAGACTCGTAGCAATAGAAATAGAAAAGTATGCATTCGTCAGGATGAGGGTGATTCACCATGAGTTAAAATTGATGGTTGAGGGCATAAAAGATACATATATTTTATCCCCTGTAAGTTGGGAGGATTCGAGGAAACCTTGAGATAGTTCGAAGGATAAATAATGAGACGCGGATAGACTGAGGAGACAAGAAAGTAAGAAAGTAGGAAAATTGGATGAAGGAAGTGACCTTCAAGAATGTGAAATGTAAGACCGGTGGCTCGATACCCAGAAAGGGAGACGCCAGGTATGAGAGATATCCCAACATTGAGATGACTGTTGGGATAAACAACAAAAGTAAATAAGGAATTATTAAGAAGAAGTTCACGTTGAACACGACCAATATCTTCCAGAACATCCTTGTTATCATTACCAAATTAGGCAAGAAAAGCGGATAACCGTTGTTATCTTTTGGGAGGCCATATTGATTGACCTCATTTTGAATACAAATGTTATTCTGAAATTAGGCATATACTATCGAGGTGGGAATGATTGAATAAGACACCCTTATCAGGGATATATGACTTGATTTATCCATGGAAGGATGCATGTACCTTTTTAAAGGTGGAATTAAGGATAGAAAATTGGTAACTTAAAATGAATCCTAGGGGAATGCATAAAGGTTGGCATTTCACCCTTAATAGGGACAGTATGAGTTTTGACAGTATGATTTGGAAAGGGTTAAGGTAACAACAACCTTTAAGAATCAGTGGAGAAATTTTTCAGAAGTATATAGACAATGGTTCTAGTATTAGTAAATGGTATTTTGATATGCCCTGTATCTAGGGAATACAGGAGGAACGATTCAAGGATAACCTTAGAGGTTTTACAAGGAGAAAGGAAATATTCGAAATTCTCAAGAATAAAAATGTTGATAAAAGGAATATGACGTAATTATAATGATGCCAAGTGGGGCACGTGTTAAACCACGAGAAAGTATGGATCAAACCAGTAAAGGTCGAAATTGTTCAGGGCAATTAGGACCTAAGACAAAAGATGTTCTAAGTACGATCGAGAGTCAGTCGCGACAGTGATTAACCTCTAAAGACTGAGGCAATAACTTATGGAAAAATGGTGATATTTTTTTTTACTTATCAGATTTTAAGGAAAACATCTTCACATAAGCTGTGATTGAAATGAGGTAGAAAATTATTTGGAGGTGGTTAAAATGACATTGACTGTAAGGAAATTTTACTATCAGGAAAGGCCAAAGAGGTGGCCGACACTTTAAAGGTAAGAGGATAATTATAGGCGCTTGTGCCAAAAGAATACAGTGATGATGGTTAAAGCTGTGAAGGTTGTATTATGGTTTGGAAGATTGACATTCCTTCTGATGACTGTGCAATACCCAGCCGTAATAGTAGTTGGTAAAGGTTTGATTCGTGTAATCGCCATGAGCGGGCTATCTATCTTAGAAGGTACTATCTTGAGAATGAGCCTGGACCATGTTTCAAAAGGACTAAACGAACCTTTGAGTTAAGTCTTCTATCGAAGGCATATGATTAAGAATGGTATTAACCTGCTATCGTTACTTTGATTGAAACTCTTCTGCAATTTTATCTACTTCATGTCATGAAAGTACGTCAGAGTTTGGAGTGTTCTTCATGAATTGTGATTGGTGGTTATGTTAACTCCTTAGGAGAATTAGATACGAGATGTATGGACTCCGTATGGTTAGCTATTAAGACTTCATGGAAAATGAATGACTACAGTAGGTCAGTGGTGGACCATAGTAAGGCAGCAATGATTCTGCGAGTAATGAGCTGATTATAACCGTGAGAGTTGTATTGGAATGGGTGTTGAGATTGAGTACCACTAATCGGGTCGTGGTAGTGTATAAGTTATCATTGATAGACTAATTAAGTAGAGTATCTACCTATTGAATATTATTCTTTCTTATCAATAGAGAGTCGTATTACTATACGAGGAAGGTTGCGGTGCAAGCATAGAATTCTATTAACGATGATGTATAAAATGAGATTCCAGATTCGATTTTCGATGTCGAGGGAGTTTCATAGGTGATTGAGTATAAGCTCGAGGAAGAGCATGGGTCCGTAGAATGATGGGTTGAATAATAAATATTTAGGCATGTGAAATACGATGCTATAATACTTGATGTTGATATAAATACATATATGTTTTGTTCTCCTATGACAAACCTCTATAATTCAGAGGTAGGTTCCAAGCCAGATATTTTATGGCAATATTTTTTTTCATATATACAATTCTCTTCAGTTCGTTCTTTTCTCTTCTTTTCATTTCATATAACTGAGAAGAACAACCCTTCCAGAAGGGGAGGTATTGCCGAATGACTATCTATCTGTATGATAGAAGCCGAGTAGGATACCGGCTATTGTTTAATTGCTTGTCAAGTACTAAAGGCTGGCCACCTTCTGTACTAACTATGCAATATAACAAGTGTTCATGATCATAGTGATCTCTCAATAAATTCTTCTACTTCTATATGATTGATCAAACTTTGGGAAATAGAAACATCTGAAAAAAGGAGTAATAAAGTTATGGTGGTATTCGGAATGGAAACACATTCGTGATACTAAGGTTGACGTGGTTATTAAAAGGTTATAGAACGCTAACGAGCAAAAGTATAACCAGTATAATATTAGGAACGGAAGGTAGTAGCGATTACGAACTCGAAAAGAATGGGTATTGAGAAGCAAAAGCTCTAATGCTAAAAGCTATAATGAGAGTCTGTGCAATAGACTTGAAAGAAATTGGAATGATCACTTAACACGGATTGAGTTTTCTTACGACAATAGATCATATGTCATTATCAAGATGTTGCCTTATGAGATCCTTGAGGGAAGACAATGTCGATCTCCCTTATGTTAGGATGAAGTTGTAGAGCGCAAGATGCTCGGACCCACAGTAGTCCAAAGGACCAAGGATATAATAGATCTAATCAGAGGACGGCTGGTAGTAGCCAAGATGGACATAAGAAGTATGTTGATTTGACACGAAAGGACAAAGAATAGGAAGTAGGGGACCTAGTGTTTTTAAAGGTATCCCCTTGGAAAACCTTGGAAAGGATGGATGAGGTTCGGAAAGAAAGGAAAGCTAAGCCCACGAATTGTTGGACCCTTGGATATATTAAGACATATTGGGAAGTTAGCATAGGAGCTAGCCCTAACCCCGAACATGTAGCAAGTTCATAGCGTGTTCCACGTATCAATGTTAAGGAAGTGTAATTCGGATGCCAGATAAATAGGGGCATATGAGCGCATAGACATGCAACCCGACGTAACCTATATGGAGTAACCAGGAAGGGTTATAGAGTGAAAAGGAACAAGTGCTTAAGAGAAGGATTATCAAACTAGGCAGAGTTGGTGGTAGGACCACAATGTGGGAAAATTTACTCGAGAGTTAGAAAGTGCAATTCTGAGAGAGTATCCCTATTCATTTTCTATCTGATTCCGGGACGGAATCCTTTTAAGGAGGGGAGACTGTAATAACCCCAATTTTTGGAAATTTTTGAAACCCTTATGAATAGTGTTACATACTTCCTATAAGTTTAAGCTTCTAATTCCAAGCCAATCTTTTTCTATAAATCAAGGAAGGAGATGGTGAATAGTACTTTCTTGAAATTAATTTTTGTGTTCTTGATTTCTTTGAAAGAACAAGCTTGTAGGAGGTTAGATTAAGGCTTCCATGGGCATTCCAAGGATCTTTCATGGATTAAAAGCTTGAAGGAAGGTATAACCCTTCATGATCTTAGTTTTAAGTTCGTTGTTTAGATTTCCTAATGTTGAGATGATGGGTTAGTGTAATGGGTTTGTAATCATGTTTAAAGCTTGTTATGAGTAGTTTAGTTGGTGAGAGGCATGATTATTGTGTGTTTAGAGATGGGTTGATTTTGTGATATTTTTGGAGTTGGAAATCTTGGTTATTAGTTAATGAACCTAAGTAAAGCTTTTAGTTCATGTGGGGAATATGTATAAATTGTTAATGTGGAGTTGTTGGGGCTGTTATGATGTAATTTGAATGGAGTTTTTATTGGGTTGTGATTGTGGGTTGAATTGTGGTTGATTTTGAATGGTTTAAATTTGGGAAATCACGTAAACATAGCCATCGTAACGTCCGATTTTCTTTAGAATGTTTTTGTGCATAACATTAGGACCCGAGAACCCCTGCTAGATTATGAACATTGCCATGTCTAGATAGCTCGTGTTACGAGCTTCGTTTTGATGTGTAGTTCGTTCGATTCCGATGCACGGTTTAGGAGAAACGACCGTTTCAAGTAACGGCGTTTCGCGAACGAAACATTTCCCCTCGCCTTACTTTGAAGCATATGTTAAAGACCAAAAAGGGTTAGTTAATGTATGAAACAATTATGGTAAGAGTGTTAGGCAGTTGGTAAGACACTCGCGAAGGAATCGCCTTAAAACTCGTAATGGTTAAATTATTAAAAATAGTGGAACCGAGGGTACTCGAGTGACTTAAGAGAATCAGTAAGAGCAAAATGAGCATTAGAGTCTAAGTTGGTTAAAGTATAGATTAACAAGTGACTTTGGTTTAATTACAACTTACTTGTTGTTTATAGGTTACCAGACTCGTCCCGAGCCATTCGTAACCCCCAGTCGCTCAGGCAAGTTTTCTACCCGTTATACTGTTGTTGTGATGTAAATATATGTATATGCATTATCTTGTGATAGTGCATGATTGTTATTAGCAAATTTTGCGATATATTGGAGCATGCTGATATGGTATATATACATGTCTGTTTCGTAATCTGGTTATCTATCTGTTGATTTCAATGCTTATAGTTGCATAATACCTATGCTAGAAATAAGCAAGTAGTTGCGTATACCCTTAGTATAGGGGATAAAAGGTGAACATATTTCTAAACCGGGAGTCGATGTTCCCGAGTATATTATATATATATATATATATATATTTATATATATATGGATATAGTTTTTAAAACTATTGATCGAATAAGGTTTATTCGATACCTTTATTTTACTTAATTGAATATTAATTTGAGTATTCATACGAGGGCTTATGACTCAGTTTATTTTATTATTTGAATATTATTTGAATATTTATACGAGGGCTTATGACTCAGTTATTTTATTATTTGAATATTATTTGAATATTCATTTGAGGGCTTATGACTCAGTTTATATTATTATTGAATATTACTTGGATATTCATTTGAGGATGTATGACTCCTTTATTTTATGAATATTATTTATAGTATTCATTCGAGGTATTATGACTCCGCTTATTACTTAATAATATTCTTTATTGTATTAAAGAATAAGGTGTCGATAATCAAACTTATTTTTGATTATTCAGATAAAGATATTACTTTCGTATAAGTATATCTTTGATTATTTGCTATTCATTCGAGTATAAGTTTTCCAACTTCTACCTCCATTATTCTTTATGGGAATATTATTTAAATAATAATATTCAGATATTTCTTTCATATGGGGACTGATTTATTTCATAAATCAGCATTACTCCAAACATTCTTTAAAATGTTTTCGAGTCTTCAAAATGAATTTAAAAAGGGTAGAGCGGATCCCAAAACTTGTTTTCAAATTCAAGATCTTCCATTTTAAGGGGACTTGAATACTCGCTCAAAAATCTAAGGGATTCGGCTCTATGGTGTATTTTATATTCGCAACAAGGTTGCAGTTTTGGTAAATGAATTGATTACTTACCCAACACTCGGGAAGTAAGTCCATCTATCGAGTAGGCATAAGCAACATGGGCTCAGTGGGCGTCCATGATAGTGTAAGTGGCTCAGTGGGAGTCCATCAAATGCATAAGTGGTTGAGTGGCAGTCCAGCATAAGGTCCTATTGCGACCAGGGTGATGACCAGTGGGGAATTCGTCCATCTACTAGTAGAAAAGGTTACTTATTGGTATCTTTGCCTGATCAGCAAGATATCAGGTTTATGCCAAGGTTTTCTCCTTTCCAAATTCATTGGATATTATAACTCTGTTTATAATTTTCATAACAGAGGTTTTCAAGGAGTGTATGAAATGTATATATATATATAGGTGTATATATATGTCGGGACTTAATGAAGTATCTCGTAACTTCGTTATTTATAATGATATTCAAAGATTGAGTCTATTCAAATCTTGTCTTGTAGTCTCATCTATGTGATGAACTTTTGAAACTGATTATAACTTGAACGGTGGTAGTTCAAGTAGTATTTGGGAAAGATATAAGTATATTGGGGTATCTTGTAACTTCATCTTTTAAACTTATATCTAATTAATAATTGTCTTATGAATGACAAAGATTTTCAGAAAAACGTTGAGACAAGGTTAGATATATGAGATCACCTTGCAACGATATTTTTTTATACAGTTATACACTGGGACTTTGTGTATATTATGCATGGAAGAGGACTTCTAATATTTTGAAAAGTATATATGTATATATACTAAATATTTTGCGACTTCATCGCATTAAAATATCAAACTTGGTTCATTTCTTTTGACCAAGACTTTCATGAGTACTATGAGAAGGCTCATATATTGTTAATCATTATACATATTATTTTGGTGGGCTTGCTGCTCACCCTTGCTTCTTCTTTCATCACACAACATCAGATAGATAAGATGAACAGGACCAAGCTCCCAATTCGCAAGCGGATAGGAAACGTACCACAGCTTTCTGGAAGCGTTGAGGCCGCTGTAGCTGAGGTAGAAATTACCAATAGGCTAAGTTTTCAACTAATAATGTACCAGACTTATGTATATCATGAATTGTAATAATGGCAAAGAAATGTAAATTTATTCAGAAACCTGTTTAAGGTGCATTGGCATATAATTGTGGAATAAAACGACTTGTGATTATTTTTGGATATTCATCTCTGAGACTATAACTTGTGGTGTGTGTGTTTATTATGGGGTCACAGTACAGAGTAGTTGATTATTTATTAAGATTGGGTGTTATTAAGGGAAATGGAACTCGTGACAACCCGGATCCCCGACCCCGGATTTGGGGGTGTTACAGAGGGCAATTTCCAAAATTTAGGTCTAAGTGAACTAGGTCCCGAGGGTATTTCTTTCCCCTTTTACTTCACTATTTAACTCCTTATTTTTGTCCTTCTTTCTTACATGCCTATATCTTTTTGCAGCTAGGGCAGATGTGGACACGATTTTCAAGAAGAGGGAGGCCCGTGCTGCCAAGGGCTCCGCTGTTGAGACTCACCACGATAAGCGGGTTAGGATTGGTGACGGCCCTTCAGTCACGGTTAAGGAGGCCATCCCTACTTTTATATCCGAGAGGCCCCTTAGCCTCGATGAGGATACTTCTCTGAGGCCCTTCAGTCACTTGGGGCCTTCAGAGGAGGGACACTGTAGTAGGGAGCTCTGAGGCTGCTGCTGTTTGGTCCGAGAGCGTGGTTACGCCTCGTGACAGGGCCGAGATAGTAGAGTCTTCTAACAACCTACAGATCGAGCGTCTGGGTGCTCAGGCCGTAGCTTTTGCAAGCCTCTCCCTTGTCTCCTTTTTGACTATTTTTCAACTCTTTCACATTTACTTATTTTATTTGGATATGTTTGTGCAGATGAATATCTATCTCCAGGCTGCCCTTTACAACCTGAAGGATGTGAGGACTAGCCTGACCATTGCTGAGACAGATAGGGATACGTACCTCAAGGCTTCGGAGGCTAACTTCAATCACTTCCGTGAGGTGGAGAAGGAGCTGGCGGATGAAAAGGAGAAGGTTCGCAAGTTGGAGCTGGATGCTCAGAGGGCCCGGGCTGAGGTGATAGCTGAGTATAAGGCATCTCAGGACTTTCAGGATGTCCTGAATGCTGAGTATGATGCTAACTTTCCGAAGACCTTTTCTAGCTGCTGGGAGCAGATAGTGGAGGAGATTGGGAAGAAGATCCCGAAGGTGACTCTCGCAGCCTATCCAGTCCCTGCTATTCCTGGGCAAGGGCCTCTTCTTGAGGATATTCCTCTCTCTCCTACTCTCACTACTTCCGCTGAGGCCACAGCTGCTCCTCCTTGAGATGCTAATCCAATGGGAGATGAGCCCGTTCCCCCTTCTATTGCTGCTGATGGGGGAAACGATGATGATGACTTTTTCAAGGATCTTGAGTATTTTGCTTTTTTTACTTGGTCCATCGTGGCTTTTTATGTATTAACTTATTCGTATTTGGAACTTATTACCCTTCGGGGTTTATTATGTTATTTTAAGTTGTTTGTTTGCTTTTCTACTATTTCTTTCAAGTACTTGTACTATTAGTTTGCTAGCCTTTTCATAGATTTCCCTTATTTTTCCTCGTACTTGTACTAAAATAGATAAGAAAACTCAACCATATATGGTATGAACCAAACAGTTCTAGGATAAGATGAACCAAACAGTTCTAAAACAAGTTTATGGAAACTCTTGGGATTCATCCCTTACACAAGTCTTAATAATCCTCAAACTAAAACAGGTGCATGTTTCTGACAGTGATCACACTTCTTCACATACTCTTTGGCATCGGCCATCATTTCTGGCCAATAGAAGCCTAAACGGGTTATCTTATGAGCCAGTGCTCTGCCCTCCAAGTGTTGCCCACAGACCCCTTCATGTACTTCTTCAAGAGCCAAGCGTGCCTCATCGGGCCTGAGACACCTTAAGTAAGGAACTACATAAGATCTTTTATACAAAATCCCTTCTATCAAGGAATATCTTAGTGCTTGAACAGCCAACTTTCGTGCTTCAGTCACGTTATTTGGCAGCCAACCAGTTTGAATATGAGCCTTAATGAGATCTATCCATGATGTCCCCAGCCCTATAGGAGCCACGAGCTTAACATTAATGCTTCGTGTTTTCAAAATGCGAAAGTATACGCTTCCTGAACTTTCCTTTATTTCAGATGAAGCAAACTTCGACAATGCATCCGCCTTAGCATTTTCCTCCCTTGGGATGTGCTCAACATGGCACTCCTCGAATTGAGTCATCACATCTCTTACTAGGCGGACATACTTAGCCATCGTAATATCCCTTGCCTTAAACTCTCCCTTCACTTGGGATATGACCAACTTTGAGTCTCCACAGACCTTTAAGTTTGACTCTCAGTGTCCCTGCTAGGCCAAGGCCAGCTATTAGAGCTTCATATTCTGCCTCATTGTTTGTGGTTGGAAAGTCTAACTTCATAGCATATTCAATAAAGAACCCATCGGGGCTATGTAAAACTAACCCTGCTCCACTTGAATTTGTTTTTGATGCTCCATCAAAATAGAGAACCCAATATTCCTTCTCCTTATCATCCTCTTCTTTGTCCCCCATATCAACTTGCTTGTCTTGAGGTATGGTATCTTCCCACCCCCCGACTTCTCGGTTGGATATGTTACGTTCCACCACGAAGTCTGCCAATGCCTGGACTTTTATTACCGTTCATGGCTTATACTTGATGTCAAATTCTCCCAGCTGTATTGCCCACTTAATCAGCCTCCCACTAGCCTTGGGACTGTGAATAATATTTCTCAAGGGCTGATTTATTAGCACTTCAATCTTATGAGCCTGAAAGTAAGGACGCAACTTTCTCGAATCCATTACCAAGGCTAAGGCAAACTTCTCAATAGTTGAATAATTCAACTCAGCTCCATGCAGAATTTTGCTGACATAATATACAGATTTCTGGATTTTCAGTTCCTTCTTAACCAATACAGCGCTCAAGGCACTCTCTGAAACAGCCAAGTACAAGAATAAAACTTCATTCAAAGCTGGCTTGGCCAACAACGGGGCCTGAGCCATATATTTCTTTAATTCCTCAAATGCATTCTGGCTTTCCTCACTCCATACAAAATCATTAACCTTCTTTAAAGACTTGAAGAATGACAAGCACTTGTCTCCAGACTTTGAGATGAATCGTCCCAATGCAGCAACCCTTCCAGTGAGCTTTTGAACATCTTTAATAGTTTTTGGGGGCTCCATGTCCAGGATTGCCTTTATTTTATCGGGATTAGCCTTGATTCCTCTCTTGGAGACCATCAGATCCTACTCCGAAAGCACACTTTGTAGGATTTAACATCATCATATGGTACCTCAGGACCTCGAAAGCTTCCCTCGAATGGGTTATATGGTCAGTCTTCACTAGACTCTTGACTAACATATCATCAACATAAAATTCCATGGTCTTTCCAATAAGATCCTTAAAATTTTATTTACCAACCTTTGATAGGTGGCTCCTGCATTCTTGAGACCAAATACCATAACAAGGTAACAATAAACACCAAAGTCAGTGATGAATGATACCTTTGGGATGTCGTCCTTATGCATCCTGATCTGATTGTATCCACTAAATCCATCTTTGAAGCTCAGCATCTCATGTCCAGCAGTGGCATCTATCAAAGTATCTATCATTGGCAATGGGAAACAGTCCTTAGGGCATTCGTCATTCAAATCAGTAAAATCCACACACATCCTCCATTTCCCTTAGCTTTCTTTACCATTACAGGGTTTGCTAACCATTCTGGAAATTGTATTTCCTTAATGAAACCAACCTCTAAGAGCTTCTCTACTTCCTGTTTTATAGCTTCTTGCCTCTCTGGGGCAAAACTTCTTTTCTTTTACTTCACCGTCTTCCGACTTGGATCCACATTCAGCTTGTGAGTGATCAGTTCTGGGTCTATACCTGGCATATAGCTGCCGACCATGCAAACACATCACTATTTTCTTGCGAAAACTTCACCAACTTCCTTCTAAGGGGCTCCTCTAGTGTTGCTCCAATGAAATTACTTTCTCAGGGTCCTCGGGGGCTAAAGGAACCGAAACCAAGTCTTCTGTTGGCTTCCCTCTTTTCTCATCATTCTCTCGGATTTCCAGATCCTCGATAGGCAAGACCTCCCCCCCGACTCCATCTGTCCTCAGTGAGGCCACATAACAACTTCTAGCCACTTTTTGATCTCCTTTTTCTTCTCCAATCCCATTCTGGGTGGGGAACCTTCATAACTGAATGATAGGAAGAAGGGACTGCCTTGAAGGCATGTATCCCTGTTCTCCCCATGATAGCGTTGTAAGTTGAACTTGCCTTCACCACCACAAAGTCCAACATCTGTGTTGCTTGCCTTGGTTCCTGACCTATGGTTATTGGCAACTTGATTATCCCTTCCACGGGGCACTCCACTCCTGTAAATCCATATATCGGCATATCGGTCGGGGTAAATTGAGAATCATTATAACCCATCCTTAAAAGGTGTCATGGAGCAAGATATCCACTGAGCACCAGTATCCACAAGGACTCTCTTAACCGGGTTGTTTCCTATTATCGGTGTTATGACCAGCGGGTCGTCATGGAGAAATTTCACATCCTCCAAGTTAGACTCATCAAATGTCATTGTTACTCCTGTCCTGGCCCTCTTTGGGGCTTCCCAACAATATGCATAAAATCCCTGGTATATGCTTTCCTGGAGTTCCTGGATAATCCAGCAGCGGTTGGTCCTATAAAGATTGTGTTTATCACAGGCCCTCGGGGTCGTGGTCCTCTAAAGATTGCATTTATAACTGGTCCCCTAGGTTGGGGATTCCGCTCCTGATCATCTTAGTCCCTCCTATGATCATCAAAGTTCTTTCTCCCATTGTTATTCCTATCTTTTCCTTCCCCAGTGTACTTGTTCAATCTTTCTTTCCGAATGAGGAATTCTATTTCATCTTTCAGTTGCCTACATTCATCGGTGTCATGACCAACATCTTTATGAAATCTACAATATTTGCTCTTATCTAGCTTGACAGGATCAACCTTCAAGAATTTAGGCCAATAAATATCTTGATCTTTCTCGATTTCCATCAAGATTTGGCTTCTAGGAGCATTCAGCTTAGCGTATTCAGTGAACTTTTATCCAGGTCCTCCCTTCTTTGGGGTTGAATCAGGGTTTTACTCAGTTCTGGGATACTTGTCCTTAGCAATATATTCCAGATCAGTTTTTCGCTTCTTGCCTCCAGTGGGCTCGTTACTCACTACTGTCTTCCTCATGCTCTCCTCCATTTTGATGTATTTCCCGGCCCTATCTTAGAGCTGTAACATGCTTTCAGGGGGCGCTTGGCCAAGGACATCTTGAAGAACTCATCCCTAGTTCCCTATTGCAGTGCTATCATGGCTACCTTGTCATCAAGGTCCGGGACTTTTAAAGCTTCCTTCGTGAAACGATTCAGGTAGTCTCTCAAGGATTCCTTCGCTCCCTGCACAATGCTCATGAGGGATGCTGAACTTTTCTCATACACTCTCCCGCTGATGAACTGCTTAATAAAAGCCTGACTTAATTCTCTGAAGGACCCAATAGAGTTCGGGGGCAAACGACTATACCATCTTTGAGCCATACCCGACAGGGTTTGAGGAAAGGCCCGACACTTAATAGCTTTATTCACGGGCTGCAACAACAGTGCGTTAGAAAATGTCCTGACATGATTAGCGGGATCTCCCATGCCATCATAAGCTTTGATAGTGGGCATCTTGAACTTCCTTGAGATATGGGCATTCATTATCTCTTCCGTGAATGGTGGAGTAGGATCATCAGGATCTCCAAGGGGAAGAAGATTTCTTGGATCAGCTCTTGGGACTACAACCCTTCTTTGTGAGGGACCATCCAGGTCTACGATTGGAGGAGGATTTCTCCCCCTAGGTGGTTATGGGGGCCTGGGAACCTGGTGCGCCTCCAAGTCGCGCTTTATCCTTTAAATCTCAGCCTCATTGGTCTTGATTCTCTCCTACACTTCTTGGGGATTCACCCCTCGGGTGCTCCTAGGATGTTGGTTACCATCAGCCATCGGCTCTTTTCCTGTACGTCTCCTTCTTGGGGCCACTTCATCATCCGAAGATTCGGAGTCTCTCTCTATATAAGGACCAGAAAATTCCTGAGCCTCTGGGATAGGAGCCAAACCTTGTATTTAGGGGGTTTTCGCCCTCGTGCTCCACTCCGTCCAGCATGTCCACTTCCTCCAACCTCGGGGAAAAGGGGCATCCCATAAGGGGGGTTAGTAGTCACAATAGTTGAATACTCATACCCAACGGGTCGAGAATTCACAGGTGTATGTAGCTGCTGAAGTTGGGAATTCGCCCCTTGAGTAGCCGAGGGAATCGTCCCTTATGGCTGAGCTTCAGTTGCCCCTACCTGGGCTTCTCCTTGGGTGGTGGCATAGGCCGAATGCTGAGGTAGCTCCACGGTTGACGAAATCATTTGGGTTGTCCCCGCGGGCGTTCCTCCTTCAAGGGCACTGCTTGTTCTCCGTGTTCTCGCCATGGTTGTTGTTGTTTCCCACGGACGGTGCCAAATGTTACGGATTAAAAGCTAAGGTATATTAATTGTTGTATTTATTGCTAAGGTTTGGGAGCTCAAGGCCTTTGATTGCTGCTCTCATGTTTCGTAGCTTAATTCTGCCTTTACGAGATGCCTACGTATCTCAGTGAATTAGAAAATCATGCCAAAAACGTAGTTCTGATCTGAGGGGTAGATACCTTTATATAAATGCCGAGAGTCCTCGAATTGGACTAGGGATATGAGACTTGTTGATCAAGTTCTCAGACTTTGGATATAATTTGAAGTCTTAGAATAGAGGAATCAGATTCCTAGTTGGTATAGATGCCCTTTGATGCTATCTTTTATAGAATTACATCATCGTTAGGACTTATTTAATGAGCTGATAATCCCCCTATTTATTAAATACGAAATTAATAAATATTCAGGGCTTTGGGCCTCATTAATTGGGCTTCATTATTGGACCATATCAGGTCTAATTAATTCAACATTTATTTTATTTCTTGGCTAATTTTAGGCCCATATCATCCATGCAAACTCTCCACCCCGTGACTGTCCTTGTAGGAATAAGCTCATTCTTCTCATTTGCTACCACAGTAATTCCTCCTTTCTTCGGCATACATTGAACCGGGCTTACCCATGAATTTTCAGAAATAAGGTAGATGATCCCTACATCTAGCCACTTAAGAATTTCTTTCTTCACTACTTCCTTCATGATAGGATTAAGTCTTATTTGCTGCTCGACCATAGGTTTTCTATCTTCCTCTAGAAGAATTTTATGCATACAGTAAGAAGGGTTGATTCCCTTGATATCTGCTATAGTACATCCAATTGCCGACTTGAACTCTCTCAGAATCCTCTAAAGCTTTTCCTCATCACTCCCTGAAAGGTCAGATGTAATAATAACAGGCAGAGTATATGCATCACCTAAAAACGCATACCTCAAATGTTCAGGTAAAGGCTTAAGCTCAAGAGTAGGAGCTTCCTCAATAGAAGGCTTGAGGCATTTAGGAGCTTTGTTCAATTCCTCCATTCCAAGAGATTCAAAAGGCATATCAATTTTCCTTTTCCATGGAGAAGCATTCAAATATTGCAATTATTCTTCCTCTTCGTCATCTTCACTATATGAATTCCCCAATAAGGGTTTTTCTAAGACATCAGCCCTTAGCAATTGATCAAGTTCTGAGGTAACTACCGAGTCGACCAATTCCACTTTTAAGCACTCCTCATTATTAGTAGGGAATTTTATAGCATTGAATATATTAAAAGTAACATCCTGATCCAGCACTCGCATGGTGAGCTCACCCTTTTGCACATCTATCAAGGTTCGGCCAGTCACCAGGAAAGGTCTTTCCAAGAATATGAGAATCTTCTTATCCTCCTTGAAATCGAGAATTACGAAATCAGCAGGAAAGATGAGTTTATCAACCTTGACCAAGACATCATCCATAATACCTCACAGATATGTAATAGAACGGTCGGCCAATTGTAAGGTCATATAAGTCAGTTTGGGATCAGGTAAGTCCAACTTCTTGAAAATTGACAAAGGCATCAGATTGATGCTAGCTCCCAAGTCATATAAGCATCTGTGAAAAGACAATTTTCCAATAGTATATGGAATAGTGAAGCTTCCTGGATCTTTAAGCTTCGGAGGCAACTTCTGTTGCAGCACAGCACTGCATTCTTCCGTGAGAGCGACTGTCTCTAAATCATCTAGCTTTACCTTCCGAGAGAGAATACCTTTCATAAACTTTGCATAACTAGGCATCTGCTCGAGAGCCTCGGCGAAAGGTATGTTGATATGAAGTTTCTTGAACACCTCCAGAAACTTTTTAAATTGCTTGTCCAGCTTTTTCTTCTGCAACCTTTTGGGAAAAGGCGGTGGAGGATAAATTTGTTTCTCCCCTGTATTACCCTCAGGTGGAGTGTGCTTAACAGTAATCTTCCTTGGTTCCACTACTTTGTCCTGCTGTACTACTTCTTTCTCAGCACCAACTTCTTCAGTTAACTCTTGAGTTTGTTCGGGATTCGCAACCTTTCCAGACCTTAAAGTGATTGCCTTTACCTGCTCCTTAGCTTCCCTCTTTCATGGAACTTCAGTGTCACTGGGTAATGTACCAGGCTGACGATTTAGCAAGGCATTGGCAATTTGACCAATTTGATTTTCCAAGGTCTTGATAGAAACAACTTGACTCTTACACATAAGCTTCAACTCTTCTAATTCAGATTTTTCATTGGCTTGTTGCAGCTGGAGTTGCTGTCTAGGTGCATACTGTGGTTGCTGAAAACCAGGGGGGTTGTACTATTTAGCTGGGTACTGCCGATAAGGTTGTTGAACCGTATTCTGAGCATTACTCCAACTGAAATTTGGATGATTGCGGTTGTTGGGATGATAGGTGGTTGGCGCTGGTTGTTGCGATTGCTGGAAGTTACTCACGAACTGAGCTGATTTATTAGAAATTATGCACTGATCAATCTCATGGGCACCAGCACAAACCTCACAGACACTTGCGATTTGATTTACTCCATATTAGCCAAAGTGTCCACCTTCATTGTCAAAGATTTAAGTTGGGCAGTGATAGTAGCAGCTGCGTCCAACTCCAGAATTCCTGCAACTTTTCCCTGAGTCAGTCTCTAGGAAGGATTCTGGTACTCATTAGCAGCCATCCGTTTAATAATTTCATAAGCTTCATCGTAGCTCTTAGCCCATAAGGCTCCTCCTGATGCTGCATCAAGCATGGGTCTAGAAGTAGCACCCAATCCATTATAGAAGTAATTAATAATTATCCAATCAGGCATGCCATGGTGTGGTCACTTCCTTAGCATCTCCTTATATCGATCCCAAGCCTCACACAGAGATTCCCCTATTTGCTGAGCAAAATAGGTAAGAGCATTCCTGATTGCAGCAGTCTTCACCATGGGGAAGAATTTAGTGAGAAACTTTTACGCAAGATCTTCCCAAGTGGTGATAGATCCTGCTGGCAGAGAGTGTAACCAGCATTTAGCCTTGTCCCTCAGAGAGAATGGGAACAAGCATAGCTTGATAGCGTCTTCAGTCACATCATTGAATTTGAAAGTGTCGCAGATCTCGATGAAATCCCTGATGTGCATGTTGGGGTCTTCAGTAGGAGAACCCCCAAACTGAACTGAGTTCTGTATCATCTGAATCGTGCTTGACTTGATCTCAAAAGTGTTAGCCCTGATGGTTGATCTGATGATGCTTGACTGAATGTCATTAATCTTAGGCTGAGAATAGTCCATCAAAGCCTTCAAATTTTCCCCTTGATCTCCCATTGCTACTACAACTGGTTCTTCGACTTTCTCTTCTTCTTCTACCTTCTTTTCTTCCTCAAAAACTTCCTTTCGAACTACCACAACTTCTTCCTCGGCTTTATCCAGTGTTCTCTTACGAGTACGCGAACGCGTATCCATACACCCTCGCTAGAGTACCTGAAATAAGACACGAAATTAGATAAGTAACAATGTCCGAGTCAATGATGTAACACCCTCCAAACCCGGGTCAGAAGTTTGGGGACCACAACACACACACACACACCATATTTAAACCTGTATATAAAGTATTATATGCATTGAACCTTCTTCAAATAACCACGGATCACAATAGGTTAAAGTATGAAAATAAGCCACAATCTTAACTTTTATTATATCGTACCAAATCCCAACTAATTCAACTTACAATGGCTAATGATATCGTACTTACAATCTTACATAACTCATTTACAATATAAAGCTCCTGCTAGCTCGATCCAACTTAACCGGAAACCCTAGCTCGCACACTGGACAGGGAATCCTCATTACCAATAATTTCCTTTTCAACTGTTGAAAACATAAAAAAAATTGCAAGAGTGAGTTAACTAGCTCAGCAAGTAATAATAGCAACAATTGAGGTTAAACAATCACCAATTGAAATGATTCAGAAGAATCAAGTTCCTGAATAAGAAATGATTAGAACTGGATATTCACTTCTCATTTTAAAAGCCAAGGTTAGGCTGCTGATCAGTCACGCACTAACCCCGAGCAAGGCTCCCAACTTTGCTCTATATACTGGATCCAAGGCACACATTGGCCTATTATGACCATGAATCTGGTCCGACCATGAATCTGGTCCATATTTAAAAACAATCCAATTTCAGCATAACAATATGATAAAAAATGTAATTCAATGAGATGAATCATAAATAACATTTTTCTTGAAGCATAGGGTGATTTACAACACCATAAAGGTATAACAAGGAATTCAAAAGATTGGCTTTCAATCAAGGAAAGAATCAGAAAGTAGAAGACCAAGGATTCAAGGGTTTCAAGGATTGGTCTTCTGTTAAACAAGGAATAAGGGTTGGTATGTCAAGCAATTCAATATCCGAAATCAGTATGTGGTAGATATGTATTTGTGGAGTAGTATTGTATATGTCTGACTCGTATCTGGGAATTCAGCAGTCAATGGTTTATGAAGAATAAGGCTTATGGCTCAAGATCAATAAGAATCAGGGTTCAATGTTAAATAATTTTTCAAAGAAGATTCGGGGTCGAATTGATTTTCCAAGTATTTAATACAAATTTTTGAACATTTTTCGGAATTTAAACGGGACTGTGAATCATTTTATAATTAAATAATAGAGTTCAAATACCCGAATCCGACTTTAAAATAATTTTATAATAATTATTGAGCCTTGAAAATAATTTTAAAATAATATTTTAAAGCTCAAAACTATTTTTCATAATTTTTTAAATTAATTTAAAAATAATTAAATCTAATTATTAAATCAATTAAAATTAATTAATAATTAATTAAAATAATTAATCAATTAAATATAAATTAATCGATTAATTAAAATAATTAAAAACTAATTAAAATTATTGAATAAAATAATTTTGATTTATTTTTGAATAAATAAATAATTAAAATAATTTTCTGAATTTAAAATAATTAAATACACAATTTTCTGATTTTTAAAATAATAAAAATATCATTTTTAAAATAAAGTAAACATAAATCTCCTTTTTACAATGTTTGTAAACTCCAGGGACAAAAATTTAAGCTTTTACAAAACTGGGGGCCAAACAGCAATTTTTGTTTTAATTTCGAGAATCAAACTCAATTTTCTATATGTTACTGAACTCTATTTTGACATATAATATACCAAATTGACCAGAAAAATATTATCTACAGGATGGAATCATCAAATCATATCAACAACATCAAGAATAAAAATTCATATATTAATCCATAATCAATTCGAATTAAAATAAATAAATAAGAAGAAAACCTTGATTTATGCACTTGAATAGATGGTGGATTCAAAAAGAGTCTTTCGAGAGCTTCGTTTTGATGTATTGCACGCCCGATCGGAGTTCGATAACGCCTTCATTTGTACGATTGATTCTCAAGAACGCGACAATAATTCGACATTTTCTCTGTATTTTACGGGGTTTTACTGACTGATTATGATTATACGAATAAAATGAAATGATAAAAGGGCTATATATATTTTTGGAATATT